>NW_007232379.1:219815-235007 GCF_000164805.1 Carlito syrichta
AAAAAAAAAAAAAAAATAGATGAACTACAAACAATCAAAAAAATTTAAAAAATTAAAAAGAAAAGAAAAAAAAAAACCTCTCCCCAAAACCCCTGCCCTCTTGTGGCAGGCTCTGTAATTGTTCCTCTAATCAGGTCTCTCCTGCAGAGCCACCTCTTTCACTCTCTCCTCAGTGTCTGAAGCAGGGAAGGAGGAGGGGCAGTTGAGGTAGGTGGAGTTGCAGTCCTCTCCTCCCACTCTCGTATGGTCAGGGAGATCTCCTCTGGTGGGGATGTGCGGGATTGTCTCTTCCCCAGGTAGGTACTGGCAGGAGGTGCCCCACCCAGGCCTATCATGGAATGGAGTTCTCCTACTGCAACTGACGTCCAGGCTCTGCCTGGATTTGTCCCTCTCATTGTGCCCAGCTGTGTGGGTCTGACATTCAAAGGATTGCGCTGGGGAGGAGAGGGTTTGGGTCAGCCCTGGACTCACCACTGATCTCTTTGGAGTTCTTCCTTTTCTTTTCTGGCTACACCCTTTATCCTGCGGCTGCATCAGGGTAGGGGGTGGGGCGCCTGGAACTCAGCACTCGTCAGGTCCCTCTGAAATTTGTGCCTTCAGGATATTCCCTCTGGGTCACAATCAATCCCTGCTTAGTTGATCTGCCAGTCACAGAGATGGGGTCTGTTGCTCCGTGGTGAACAAGTTGGAGCACTTTCTTGTCCTGCTTTCAAGGTGGTGGTGGGGTACCTCTCTTGTCCTCTTTGTAGGACTTTGCCTCTGGACTCCTTCTGCTGAAGTGGTGAGCAAAGTGAGGAGCTGGCAGTCTCTCTCCTACTGCAGTGGTGAGGGAGAGCCTGGGGCGATGGTTTCTCCCCGTGGCTTTTTTGTAGAAAAAATTTTTGTCAGTTTTAAAAACATATAATGACCCTTGGCTTCTGCGACCTGGGAATAGCCAGGGATGAAGCAGAAAAGCTGCAGCACTACTAGCTGCTGCACCAGGGGCATGGCCACTTGCTCACCAGCCCCCACTTAGACAGTCTCTCCCAGCATTTTCTCCCCAGGGAAGGCTTGTTGATTAAAAAAAAAGAGAGAAAGAAAGAAAAAGAAAATGGCGCTCAGCCTCTGTGCCCCAGGAGTCGCTAGGGTCCAAGCCCAGATGCTGTGGCACCAGCCGCTGCACCAGGAGAGCCCTGGCCACTAGCTCGCTGGCCCTCACTCAGTCAGTCACTCACACTCCCACTTGCTCACCAACATGTACGCCAGATTTTCCATGCACTCACTCACACGGGGACTCGCAGCGTCTGACTGGCTCAGCCACCATCTTCCTGGACGAGTCTTTTGCCCACTTTTTTAGCAGGGTTGTTTGTTTTTATCCTTTTGGCATATTTGAGTTACTTGTAGATCCTGAATGTTAGGCCTTTGTCAGATATACAGTTGGCAAATATTTTTTCCCATTCTGTGGGCTGTCTCCCCACTCTCTTGATGGTTTCTTTCTCTTTGCAGAAACTTTTCACTTTGATGAGGTCCCATTTGTCTATCTTATCTCTTATGGCATGAGCATTTGGGATTTTGATCAGGAATTGATTGCCTATTCCAATTTCCATAGGGTGTCTCCTTCATTTTCTAAGATTCTTATCATTTGATGTTTTACGTTTAGATCTTTGATCGATTTGGAGTTGATTTTTATGTATGGTAATAGGTAGGGATCCTGTTTCAATCTTCTGCATATGGTCAGTCAGTTTTTCTAAAGCACCATTTACTGAATAAGTTCACCCTTCTCCCAGTGGTTGGTGGAGACTCCCCAGTGGTTGGTGGAGGCTCTGTCGAAGTTGAGTTGGTTGAGAAATTGAGGTTTTGCTTCTGGAATCTCTATCCTATTCCATTGGTCTATATGCCTGTTCAATATTAGGCTGTTTTGATTATTGTAGCCTCATAGCAAAGTTTAAAGTCTGGGAGTGTGATACCTTCCACTTTGTTTCTAAGGATTGTTTTGGCTATTTGTGGTTGTTTATATTTCCATATGAATTTCTGCATTGTTGTCTCTAGGTCTGAGAAGAATGATGTTGGTAATTTAATAGGTATAGCGTTGACTCTGTAGATTGCCTTTGGTAGGATGGACATCTTAACAGTGTTGATTCTTCCAATCCATGAGCATGGAATATTTTTTCATTTGTTTGTATCTTCTTTGGTTTCTTTGACCAGTGTTTTGTAGTTTTCATTGCAAAGGTCTTTCACTCCTCTGGTTAGGACGATGCTGAGATATTTCATTTTTTGGTGTGTGGCTACTATGAATGGGATTATGCTTTTTATTTGGTTCTCTGCCTGTTTGTTGTTGGTTTATAAGAATGTGACTATCTTTTGCATGTTTATTTTGTACCCCGAGACTTTGTCAAACTCTTCTATCAGTCCAAGGAGGCTTCTGACAGATTCTCTTGGGTTTTCAAGGTATAGGATTATGTCATCAGCAAAGAGGGATAACAACTTCCTCTTTTCCTATTTGGATGCCCCTGATTTCCTTCTCTTATCTGATTGCTTTAGCTAGGACTTCCAACATATGTTGAATAGGTGGGGTGAGTGTGAGCAGCCTTGTCTTGTTCTGGTTTTCAGGGGAAATTCTTCCAGTTTCTGTCTGTTTAGCAATATGTTGACTGTGGGTTTATCATAGATGGCTCTTATTATTTTTAGGTATGTTCCCTCTATACCTATGTGTTCAAGCATGTTTATCAAGAAGGGATGCCGAATTTTATCAAAAGCTTTTTCTGCTTCTAATGATATAATCATGTGGTTCTTGTTTGTACATCTGTTGATGTATTTAATTATATTTATGGTCTTGGGAATGTTTAACCAGCCCTGCATCTCAGAGATAAAGCCTGCTTGGTCATGGTGGATGATTTTTGAGATGTGTTGTTGGATTTGATTTACTATAATCTTGTTGAGAATTTTTGCATCCATGTTCATCAGGGATATTGGCCTCTAGTTGTCTGTCTTTGTTGGATCTTTACCCGGTCTGGGTATCAGTATGATGTTAACTTCATAAAATGATTTGGGGAGAGTTCCATCTTCTCGATTGCCTGGAATACTTTTCAATAGGATTGGTCTCATTCTGTCACCCAGGCTGGAGTATAGTGGTGCGCTCTTAGCTTAAGGTAACCTTGAACTTTTGGGCTTAAGCGATCCTCTTGTCTTAACCTTTCAAGTAGCTGGGACTGCAGGCACACACTACCATTAAACAAAGTTTTTTTGTGGAGATGGGGGTCTCACTATGTTGACCAGGCTGGTCTCCAAATGATCTTCCCAATTCCACCTCCCAAAGTGTTGGAATTATAGGTATGAGCCATTACACCTGGCTAATTTCCATTGTTTATAAATTACCCAGACTAAGGTGTTTTGTTAGAGCAGCCTGAACAGACTAAGACAAAATTCAACTATGCAAATGTTCTCTTCTCTAGGATTCTGTGTATGTCTTTATTGCAGACTTATACATTCTCCGAAATGAGAATCTCTGTTCGAGTCTGTGAGGTGCTGTTCTAACAGAGTTTATTAGCTTCTTTAGGTGTATTAGAAAATAAAAATATGTTGACAGAGCTCTAAAAATATAAACATTCAATTAAGGTCAGAATAACATATGTGTCTATACTCTACTTTGAGAAAAGACTAGCACTTTTGTAATGGGAGTAGATGGAACCCTTAAGTTAATGTTCTTTGAAAACTTGAGGGCTGGAAGCAGAGGCTAGGGTGTAGGTGGACAATACCTATTTAAAAATTGCCACCATCTTTCTTTTTTCCTAGAGATGGAAGTCTAACAACTTCTGAGGGCAGATTGCTTCTTTAACAACCAAAGCAACACTTCAGTAGGCCTTCTGGTTATGTAAAGATAAAGGCAAGACTCTGTTCTGGAGCAGAAAGGTTTAATACAACCAGAAGCTAAATTGCTTCTGTTTAAAGTAAATGGCTTGCAGTAAACTGTGAAATTTATCTTCAGCTGGGTGGAATAGAAGAATATTTTGGTTGGAATGGGGACATAAGTTGTTTTTATTTTTCCCCTTGGAAGGAAACTTAAAGAAGGAGACTTGGGACGTGAGCTCTTGGTAGGAGATTTGGCAACAGACTGCAGGTCAGGGACTGAGGAGAGAAGGTGATGCCCAGAGTTGGTGAGTCTTGGCCTGCGAACCTGGGGCAGCCGTATGTGACATTCGGGCTGATGGTATCTCCTCAGTGTTGTAATGGCTTGTTATGGTGCCACCCCTCAGTGAGATTTTGTTTATTGTTCTTGCCTGGTTGCTGAGATAGAATTGACAAAGTGTTGGGTCAGGCAGCACTGATAAAGAATTTTCTGGAAACACAGGTCCAAAGAGTGAGTGAAGGGGCAGCCCATGCATGTTCTTTTTTTGTCGTTTGTGGAGACAGGATCTTTTGCTCCATTACTACTTCCATTCCTAGAGAGAAGACATTTTTGTCCTCACCTCCATCTGGGGCTTGTCTCTCTAGTTCCTAATTTTCTGCTCATATCAACCTCTTCCTGGCGTGACTGGCAGTGGTAACATCCATCTCCTTCAGGGGAAGCCCATCTCCCACTTATATCAGTGGAGTTGGACTCGGAGACCCTGGGGAGAAAAATCATCTAGAGAGTGACACTCCTAAACAGATAGACTCCTCAAGTGGATAAACGTATTATTTGGTTGACTAGAAATAACCTTTGTGCCATATATATATTTATTTATTTTTGAGTTGGAGTCTCACTCTGTCGCCCAGACTGGAGTGCAGTGGCCGCTTCCAGCCACTGCAGCCTCAACCTGCTGGTCTCCGTTGATCCTTCCGCCTCAGCCTTCCGCATAGCTGGAATTACAGGCGCGCGCTACCACGCCCGGCTAATTTTTGATTTATTGTAGAGATGAGGTCTCATCAAGTTGCCCAGGCAGGTCTCGAAGCCGCATGCTCAGGCAATCCACTCACCTCAGCCTCCCAAGGCGCGGGATTACAGGCTGGGCCACCAAGCCTGGCTGTGCCATATTTTTTACTGGGGAGTTGATCTATCTAGCCAAGGTCTTGAGAGCAATGGATTTCTCCTTCCTCATCTGTCCAAGCCAGTGGGGGACTTTTTTCCCCCCAGGCCTATCCAAGTCAATTGTTAAAGAGTTAGCCAGGCCATTTGTATTCCATCCTGGCTTTATCTATAGTAAAGATGGTATTTTGTGCTCTGTCTCTGCCTCTGCCACTTTATTTATTAATTGGCTCAAGACCCAGGCAGGAAAAGAGGGAATCTATTTATTAAGCTCTCCCAACACCCCCTAGGTTCTGTCAATGACTTACTCTGTAAAGTGGAGCAAACTACTTTGTACCTCTATTTCTCCATCTATAAACTGGAGCTGTGGCAGCGGCCATTGGACAAAGTTAAAAAAGAAGATGCTATAAGTGATTGAAATATGTTAATTGCCAATCCCACCCTGGTAATATCGTAATCATTGTTTGGCAACATCTAAATCTTACCCGAGAACCTTGCTGCCATGACACATTGGCTCATTTTGGCTGGTACCATATGCTCCCATCTGCTGTGTGCAGTATAATTGCTCTCAGTCATCAACATTGAGCACCCATGGCTAATTTGTAGGGAAACACTTCAGCACTTTTGACCAAAGTCCAACTTTTCTGTCAGTTCATTCTTGTGGAAGAGAGCCAGGCACTCAGCTTGTCTCTCCCTCCCATCCTGGGGATCAGTCACAGTCAGGACTGCTACCCAGGTCTTATTTTCCACGACCATCTAAGAGGACAGGCCTTCTATCTCTGTAAAAATAACTTTGCCTCAATCTCAGAATGAGATCACTTGTTGGATCTTCGTTGCATACGCATGTGGTGTGCTGTTTTCATTACTGACTGATCTAAGTTCAAATCCTAGCTCTATCTCTCAGTAGCTTGACCTTGGACCGACAACCTAAACTATCTGAGATGACATTTCTTCATCTGTAATATGGGGCAGTTACCTACCTTTCAGGAAATTGTGAAGATATAACTTAGCTGGGGTAACTAAAGTATTTAGCACACTGTACATGACTGACAGCACGTGCTTAATAAAGGGTAGTGATTATTTTCACGGGAGTGCCTGTTCTATGTTCACACAGCAATTTTGAAGACTGACTAGTATTTTAACGGTCTCCACATGCATTACTAGCTCTCTGGAAGCCTGTTCCTCAAATTATGGTTCTTGGAACAGCAGATGTATATGATCATCAGAGAAAACATGTGTTACTAATAAAGCATCCTGCATACTAAAGCATTCAGGTATGTGAGACTTACGCACCTTACCAGGGTTGGGTTAGCTGTTGATACAGCTAATATAGGCAGTGTCTTTGCTGAAGGAATCTCAGGAAAGCCAGGCTTGGTGGAGAATGCCACCTCTGGCCACAATGGCCTCTGCTTTAGGGCTTCTGGCACTTGCTTTTCTCGCTGCCTGGACTGCTCTGCTCCCCATGTCTGCAGGGCTCTCTCCCTCACCTGCTCATCAGGACTCTGCTCCTCTCCTAGTGAGGCCCTCTTGGACCATTCTGTTTAAGATGACAACATTCCACCTCTCATATCCTTCATCCCTGATGAATTTTTTCTCGGTAGCACTTACCACCAACTTTATGGTATATATTTTCTTTTTTTTAAAAAAATTGTTTGTCTTCTTTGGTGACATGTAAACTTATGAAGCTTGGATTTTGGTTTGTTTTGTCTCATGCCCTATTTCCAGTCCCTAGAATAGTTCCTGGCACACAACGGGAGCTCAATATGTATTTGTTGAATGAGTGGTAGCTTTACATGCTTTCTTTCTTATTTTTATAGAACCCTGCAAGCTGTTATTATTTGCATTTTAGAGATGAAGCAACTAAGACATGGAGAGATTAAGTAGCTATTCATAGGCATAGAAGCGAATGAATGGCAGAGATCAGATCTGAATTTGGCCTCTGATTTCTCCCTGAGCCCTGGGTTCATCTATAATGACCTGCCTGATGGAGTGTAGAGACAGCATTTGAAACTTACATGCCTGGTGCATCACAGAAAGATATTTGGTCTTTTTCCCTGGTTCCTGGCACAGAGCTTCTAAACCCCTTGGGATTTCTTGTGCAATAAGGGTTATAGAGCATCTTTTGTTCTATTGCAGTGACTTTTGGCAGGCACCTAGATAGTTTCAGGATGGGGGCTGGTCACCAGAAATATCAAGAAACCTGGGACTTCTATCTGTATCCCCAACCTCCAGGGAGGTAAGAGGGAGTAGAGATTGAGGTAATCACTAATAGCCAATGATTTAATCAATCATGACTACATAATGAAAATTCCATAAAATCCCCCAAACAACAGACTTCAGAGGGCTTCTGAGTGGGTAAGCACATCCATGTGCTGGGAGGGTGGCACACCCCACCCTCGCAAGGGACAGAAGATCCCGTGCTGGGGATCTTCTGGACTTAACCCTATGCACCTCTTCACTTGGCTGTTTGCATCCTTCATAGTGAGTTCATAAAAACAAGTCGAGTGACTTCCTGAGTTCTGCGATCCATTTCAGCAAAGTATCAAAGCTGAAGAGGAGGTCGTGGGAACCCCTGATTTATAGTTAGTTGGTCAGAAGTACAGAAGTACTTGACACTGTGACTTTCATCTGAAGTGAGGGCAGTTTCTTGGGACTGTGTCCTTATACATGTGGAGTCTGATGGTCACTCTGGGTAGTTAGTACCAGAATTGAATTGCACTGTAGGACAGCTAGTTGGTGTTGGAAAAGACTTCATGTATTTGGTGTCAGGAGAAAAAAAACTCTCAGTGATCAAGGTAAAACTGTGGATTCTCAGCCACACCTCCTCTGTTTTTCCTCAGTTCAATAAATGTCACCTCCACCATCCAGCTGTTCAAAACCATGAGAGCCATTCTCAGTTCCTTCCAGTCATTTATCTCCTCTGTCTGATCCATCAAAAGTCTGGTCACCTCTACTCTCTCATCCAGTCAACCTCCCCCACCCCCCACCAACACCGCCATCATTTTGCACCTGGATTGTTCCAGTAGTCTTCTAAATCAGTCTCTCTGCCTCCTCACTTGCCTCTATTCATTCTCCACATCACACAGCAAAGATGGCAAGAAGCTGTGTGCTGCCCATCCTGGGAACACAAGTAGGGATCCTACATTCTTGGTGCTTCTCAGATGTTCTTGACAGCATCCTTCATGGTGCTGCTTTCTCTGCAGAGACATCATCATTCCAGCTTCTAGCTTTGGCTGGCTTCTAACTTTAGGCTGCTGAAGAAATCTCCAGAACTTCTAGCCCAAATCGCCCTCTTTAGATAATCCTTGTCCATTATTAATTTAGGAGAGTCTCATCTGCACAGAGCACCTTGATTATGCCTGCACTGTCACAAAGTGCAAAATAAATTCATATAAAATTATTATTCAGAAGCTAATTGTTTAATCTGCTATAAATTGTTTTCTGGAGCTACAGCTGTTTGTGTTACAAAACCCTAAGGACTGACTGGTTTCAGAGAGGCAGGCTGCAAGACCTTACCTTCTTGAACTGTAGGACTGAACAGGGACCATTCTGGGCTGCCAGTGGAATTGTATTCAAGACCGCAATCTGGCTGGTCCACATGCTGTCTGCCTCGAATAGGGAAGAGCAGATGAAAAGAACACAAAGGACAGCAGAAAGTTGCTGAATTCCTCCTGCAGGGTTTTTTCCACATGTGATCCTGCTAGCAACTAACCAGTGCTAAGGCATGTGCTCTGGGCAGGGCACATGGAATGTTCTGGAGGTGACAAGTAGTAATGCCTCCCATCTGGAGAACACCTCACCTCTATAGAGCCCTGCTGTTTTCAGAATGTCTTCTACACATTGTCACATTTGTGTCTTGCCACAACCTGGGCAGGTGGTGAGAGCAAAATTGATATTTCCATTCAAAGCTGCAGAAAGTTGTGGCTTAGAGAGTTGGGAATTTTTCCATGGTCACATAGATGGAGACAGTCTGAACTTGGACTTGAACACAGGTTTATGTCCTTTCTGTAATTCTAAGAATGGAAAAAAGATTTCTTTTCATGAGCCAACTTTGATTAGCAGTGGTTTCCTGGAGTAGTAAGTTCCAAAATGACTTGAGGCCATTCTGCAGGAAGAAATGTTATGATTGATTGGTGATGTCTGCCGCCAATTAGGAAGGGGCTATAGAAGCATATGGCTGCCTAGGTACTTCCCACCCTTCTCCACATACTGTATCATAATTCCTTTCTTTACATTCTCTCTCCCCCTTTTTTTGACAAGGGATTATAATAGTAAGAAATACTACCTGTGAAACTTAAATATGCTACTATCTTCTGTCCTGATCTTGGGTACTTTTCTGTTCTGATTACGGTGACTTGGGCAATTGCTCATGTCCACGTGCCTGAGACTTCTTTGATGAAGAAGTTTAATGTGTTTTCTTTCCTCTGAGAAAAACCATAGTTGTGACCAATCAGAATTATTTATGTGAAGGTGTGGGCCACATTGATCTGTGAGGCATTGCAATTGGATTCTTAGGTGCCAGTCTAAATACTGTGCAGATCTAACAAATAAGATGAAAGTTGTAGGCATGTCTCTCCTTTGAGGTACACTGAGAGGAATTCTGGAGTACTGATTGCATAGATGTCACCAGCGGGTTCTTCTCTATTCACTCCTAAGTCTGCATGGAGAGGAATAGACTTAGAGCATTCTCCCATTTCAGCCGAGTCACTAAAAAAGTAAATTACAACTCTAGCAAGGCCACTTAAGAAGAAATCTGCATAAGAAGCTCTTCTCATGCCCCAGTGAGTTTCTTACAGTGGAATTCCATCAACTCTTCCATTCTATCTCTAGCTTTTGTTAGTCTGTGATCAACCAGTTGAATTTCCCCCTGTACTTTCTGGCTTTTACTTCTTTGCTTTTCTAGGCATCTCCTCCTACCACGTACTTATTGTCCATATGCTCTGTCTCCAAATGTTGACACCATCCCTTCATGAAGGCTATCCTAAGCACCCAATTGGATGGCCTTTATCCTTTGTTTGAACTGTACATGTCATCCTACTTGTCTCAGTATTTTGCGGCAATTTTTTTGTGTTCTGCCTTATATTATTGTTGTTGACTGAGTTCTCCCATCACCTTCTAGACTGTGAATTTTTTGAGGCAGGACTCTTGGACCATCTTTCCCCCCATTACCTAGTATAATGCCTAGGCCAGAGTAGAAGCATCAAAAGTGTTTGTTGAATGAATAGTGGCAAATCTAGCAATTCTTATTTCCTGTAGGCCTTTTATATTTGAATGAAAGTACCTGTTCACAAGCCACTTGCATTGTAGGTAGTGGTTGGTCATCAAGCAAGAGTCTAGGCAAGGTATGGTAGCATCTTAGACTGTGGATGGCAATAAATATGGAAAGATGTAGATTGTTTTGACATATAAATAGGAAGCAAAAATGCAGGACCTCATGATGAAATGAATATTCAGGCTGAGTAGAAGGATACATAAGGGATGGCTTGAAAATTTCTGTTTTGTCCAGCTAAATTGAATGTAGTGCTTGTCATTGAGATGGGGAACTGAAAGACCAACTGTTTTAAAAGTGGGATGATCAAGAGTTTGACTTTGGGTTGAAACTTATATGGGGACCAGGGATGGAGGTCTGAACCAGGGGGTCATCAGTGTATAGATGATGTCCAGAGTCATGGCTATGAATAGAGTATAGAGTGAGGACAGCAGGTGGCTTGAGATCAAGCTTTGAGGAAAGCCCACAGTTAAAGGCCGGGAAAAGAAGTGAGCTGAGAAGGAATGTAAACATAGTAGGTAAATTAGAGGTCAGGGCACGTGGAGGGAAAAGAGGGTTAGGAGAGGTTAGGCTGTGATGAGGAGGAGGGGTAGTACCTGGAAAGGGAAAAGCAAATTGATGAAGGTTTTGTTTCCATTTTTATATAAGAGAGAAACTTAATAATGTTGACCTGTGGTTGAGAAGGTCAAAAAGGAAGTCAAAGATACAGATAAGCAGAGCAGTGGCCTGTGTGCAGACCCTGTGGAGGAAAGAGGGGATGAGTCCAGAACAGAATGATTGTCCTTTCCAGACAGGAGCAGGGGATATGTAGAGCTGTAGCAGGAATGAAGGTTTGACAGCAAGAGGTTGAGGGCTTTCCCATCTGGAGACTTCCTCTTCTTCTATGACATTGGAGTGTTTGCTGAGGGAAAGGGAGGTATTTAATGGAATCAGAGGTGAGAGGAGAAGAGATTTGAGACAGGTGTGTGAGAAGGGAAGGGATTGACTATACCATATAACACGAGGTTATGAGGTTGGGTTGGGGATCTGGTTGAGGTTCGACAGCTTGTAAAGGCAAACTCAGCCTAGCTGTGGAGTTTTCCCAGCAGCCCTTAGATGCCCAAGTACATTTTTTTTTTTTTAAGTCATGATCTCATTCTGTGACAGCCCAGCTGGGAGTGCAGTAGCATGGTCACGACAATCACAACTCATGGCAACCTCAACTTCCTGGGATCAGGTGATCCTTCCACTTCAGCTAATTGTTTGATTTTTTTTTTTTGTAGAGACAAGGCTTCACTATGTTTCCCAGGCTGGTCTTGAACTTCTGGACTCCAGCAATCTGCCTGCTTTGGCCTCCCAAAGTGCTGGGATTACAGAGTGCACCATCACGCCTGACCTTCCAGGTAGTTTTGAAGAAAGGGCTAGTTGGCTTTATCTGGGCTGTAGATAAATGGAGAGGGATAAGGAGATGTAGGATATTTGAAAAAATACTATTTAAAATAATGACAATGGAATCATTATCATTATTGGAGATGGAGGAAAGGGAAGACGGGCAGGAGATGATAGAGGGTAGTCAAGGGATGTCCTCATGGGGAAGGCAGAGGGTTGGATGGTAGATTTACCAGGGAGGTTGAAGAAAAGGTGTTATGGGATTATTTTAACCAGTCAGAAAAAAGGATGGTGATTGAAGAGCTAGATGACTGAAATACTGACTTCAGAGGCAAAGACATTTGGAGTGATGACCAGACCTTAGGTGGCAAATCATATGGCGAAAGCAGTAAAACTAACATCAGAGACCTTGGGAGAATTTAGATCAAAGTGACTGTACGTATATAATAACTTAAATAGCATGTGTGGGGGGCACAGTTTATTTGAACAAGGTAATGGTGCTTTAACATTTTCTATCTTGCTGAAATATTTGTGATTTTGATCATCATAAGGTAACTAGAACCTTGCTTTAAACATCACCTGGCACCATGGCTCATGCCTGTCATCCCAGCACTTTGGGAGGCTGAGGCAGTAGGATCACTTGAGCCCGGAAATTTGAGACTAGTCTGAGCAACAAAAAATTTGACACCAGTCTGCACAGCACTATCTCTACAAAAATTTTAAAAATTAACCTGGTTTGGTGGCGTGTACCTGTAGTCCCAGCTACTTGGGAGACAGGCAGGAGGTTCACTTGAGTCCATGAGTTTGAAGCTGTAGTTGAGCCATGATTGTGCCACTGCACTCCAGCCTGGGTAACAGAGTGAAACCCTGTTGCAAAAACAAACAAACAAACAAATAAACAACACATAAATATCATATCTTACCTACGCGAAGTTTGGCACGTAGGCAAATTCTGGAATTTTCCCCATAGTTGGTTTTCTTTTTCACTTGGGAAAAATTCCCACCTTCTCACATTACCTTTACTATTTTTGGGGACCTTGGAGAGAACACCACTGGCCATTGTTTCTGAAACCTTTTCTGAACCTCCAGGCTGTGGTGGACCCCTACAAACAGCGCCACAGCTTCTTGTGAGAGCGAGCTGATTTCAGCAGTCAAGACTTCTTCTCAAGTCAGTCCCAGGGAGAAGACTGCCTTACCTTGATGCATTCTGCATCTGAATTCAGCTTCAGAGGTGGAGGACAGTTTATGGTCCTAGGTTGTAAATTGCTCCATTGGCAAGATATGAAGGAACTAGGAGAAGACAAGTTTGGGTCCTATGTGCCTGGGATACTCTGAAAAACTCACTTTCGAGAAGGCAAGCCCTCTTGACCTTGACCTAGTTGCTAGTAAGCTTGAGTAGTTACCATGGGTCTTGTCCTCTTTGGCATCTTGTCATGAGCAATATTAAAAGATAATTTTCAAAACAGTAAAATCATGACACTTATCCAGCTATAAAAAATGAAGACACATGCCAAGTGCAGTGACTGAAGCCTGTAATCCCAGCACTTTGGGAGGCCGAGGCAAGAGGATTGCCTGAGTCCAGGGGTTCAAGAGCCACCTGGGCAACTTGGTGAGACCCCCGTCTCTACAATAAATCAAAAAATTAGCTGGGTGTGGTGGTACACGCCTGTAGTTCCAGCTACTTGGAAGACTGAGGAGGAAGTAGTGCCACTGCACTCCAGCCTGGGTGACAGAGTGAGACTCTGACTCAGAAAAAAAAAGAACTTTCAAAGGAAAAATTTTCAAAAGCACAAATTATATGGAGTAAAATTGATATGAACATGCAAATAAAGGCAAAACTTTTTTCCACAGAGTTGGGAGGGAAGTCATTTGAACTTCTTTTTACTGGATAGAACAGAATTCACCTCTTTATAGACAAGGATTAGTTTGCATTGCTATTAGCTATCTACAACTAAGAGTTGAAGAGTAGCTTCCATAGTCTCAGAATCAGATAATACAAGAGTGAGTTATAGATATTGCATAATTTCCCACTGAGCACAAATTTTTCCCTATAGCAAGAAGAGCTTCTCTCTCCTGATGCCCTTTTTCAAGTTCTACTAGTTTCTTACGGAATTGTTAATTTGAATTGTTACCTTTTTGCCAATGATCTTCTCAGCTAGATAATAACACTGTGGATAAGACCAAAGATGTGTACTTTTCAGGTCTTTAAAGCCACAGGAGTAGGGAACATGATGATATATTAACTCAAACATTACGTTTTTTCTTTAACTTTATTACTTTGGTATTGTGGGAGTGGAAGAAAGTTTGTGTGGGGTGGTGGCGATTGGGGAAGGATGTGTTATTGACTGAATAGCGAGAAAGAGACACGCCAGCAAGCCGAGTCTAATTAATTATGAGTCCTTTATTAACACACGGGTCAAGAGCAGGCAAACGCCAGAAAAACTCTTGACAGACTAGTACAGTTTGTGACAAGCTTTTATAGGTAAAATTTGCAGTGTTGGCTACATAGCAATTTAGTGACCATGGCAACCATTAACTAACACCTTGGCAGCCAAAATGGGAACTTTTGATTGTTAGGGAGTTTTGATTAATTTCATGTCCCAGGTATAGCTGGTGCCCAGAAAGTCCCTGGAGTTCTGCCAGCAAGATATAGTTTAAGGCAGTTACATAGAGACAAGGTAGAAGAATCATTGCACAATGGAGTTACCTTGGTTAGGTCACTAACAAAATATTAGAACAAAATATGAAAGTGTAACAATGGGGTTTTGCAAAGGGTAACATTTGATTTCAGTTAACAAAGCATGCAATTACATGGAACTTATGGCTAGGGAGTTTTGTAACAGTCAGCAGGAAACAGCATAAAGGGGACAAAGCTGGGGGTCTGTGGTCATGGGAACGATACTGTAATCACACGTAGGCATTGAGGAGTGATTCTTAGATCAGGCAGGCAACTTTAAACAAAATGGAGTAAGCTGGTTGATACTATTATTTTGCTAGCAATTTGATTTTATTAACTATTTAGCTCATTTCAGATGTAGAGAAGAAGAGAAATAAGTTCTTCGTCAAGAAAGATGGGATTTGAGGTAGTGGAAGGATCGCCTGGGTATGGCTTTATTCTACTTCATATAGTAAAGGTAATGTGAGTATGTGGTGATTGATATCTGAGCATGGGCTCTCGTGCCTGCGGTGGGAACACCTGCAGCACTGATTATCCCAAGCACTTCACAAGCCCAGTGCCTTACAAGCATGCCCCCTCCTATGAAGAAGGGCCCATCAGTACACATTCTGAAAAGGGCAGCAGCCCACAAAGGTTTAGTTTAATGGGCAGTTTACCTGGATCTGTTAACTCCTCTCTAACTCACCTAACCGAGCTCAGAGAGGTACAATCAGTGGTTCTCAAGCCAGGCTGCACAGTAGGATCACCTGGGGAGCTTTGAAAAATACCACGAGAATCAGATTGAATGGGTCTGGGTGGACCTGGGCCTCAGTATTTTAAAGAAATTCCCTACTTGAGCCAGGCTCGGTGGCTCAGTCTGTAATCCTGTGCCTTTGGGAGGCTGAGGTGAGTGGA
>NW_007232379.1:235027-270659 GCF_000164805.1 Carlito syrichta
TGCACTCCAATCTGGGCGACAGAGTGAGACTCCAACTCAAAAAAAAAAAAAAAAAAAATTCCCTACTTGATTGTAATGTGCAGTGAGGGATGATTTAAGCGGTGTTTCTCAGACATATTTGATGGCTTGAATTACCGTAGAGTGCCTGTTAAAAGTACCCATTCCCAGGACCTTTCTTGGTGGCTTGGATTTGACAGGGGTGGGATCTAGAAGTTCATGTTTGGCAGGAATCTCAGGTAAGTAAGCTCTATGCTGATGAGATGCTAACAGGATGAAACTTCAGAGGCCTTGGGTTTTGGCTCACAGAGCAGTCTTTGAAACTTTGCTGCTTCTTTGCTGACAGTAGGTTTTGAAGGATAGCCTTTGTTAAGTTTATGAAATTTATATTTGGAGATGGCATTGATACAGATCACTTTTGTAGTTTTGGGACATCCTGATTGGCATGTGAAAGAAAAACTTTCTAGATGCTGGGCTGTGATAGGTAGGAAAACAGCTCCCTGAAAGATAGCCACATCCTAATCTCTGGAACCTGTAACTGTTACTTTATTTGGAAAAAACGGTTTTTGCAGATGTGATTTAAATTGAAGATCTTGTGATGAGATTATTTTGGATTAACCGGGTGGGCCCTTAATACCATCACAAACGTCTTTATAAGAGACAGAACAGAGGGAGATCTTACATGCTCCGAGAAGAAAAGGTCATGTGAAGATGCTGATGTAGATGGGCCATAAACCGAGGACTCCAGCTGCCCCAGTAGCTGGAGGAGCACGGAATAGAGCGGAGGGAATGTGGTCATGCCCAATAAAGCAGATTTTGAACATCTGCATTCCAGAACAGTGAGGAACTAAATTTCTGTTGCTACTGAGGTAATGTGTTACAGCGGCCACAGGAAACTCATCAGGGCCTCTCAAACTTCATCGTCTATAGGAATCCCCTAGGGAACGGGATGCAACTGGGATTCTTATACAGTGGGTGGTGCCCTAGAGGCGGCTGCATTTCTAACCAGGCTCCCGGGTGACGCTGATGGTGTGGGTTCATGGGCCACGCTTTGGGAGCACGGTTAGAAAGGTAAACACAAAGCAGAGATGGGCATACATGCTTACTAAACAGAGAAATCAGGCCAATTTATGTAAGTTTTTTTTTTTTTGGAGTTGGAATCTCACTCAGTCGCTCAGACTGGAGTGCAGTGGCCGCTCCCGGCCACCGCAGCCTCGACCTGCTGGGCTCCGGCAATCCTTCCGAGTAACCAGAATTACAGGCGCGCGCTACCACGCCCGGCTGATTTTTTGATTTATTGTAGGGATGAGGTCTCACTGCCCAGGCGGGTCTCGAACCCGCGGACTCAGGCAATCCACTCACCTCAGCCTCCCAAAGGCGAGGGATTACAGGCTGAGCCACCGAGCCCAGCTTATGTAAATTTTTAAAGCCCATTCTTTCACGTATAGCTCCTCCAATCAGGTCATATTTCCGCTGAAAATGGGATGATCAGAATTCAGGCAGCTGCCCAGGTAATTCAGATAAAAATCAATTAGACAATGGCTTTATTTCTCACTGCAGCAGCTGAGACCTGGCTAAAAATGGTGTGCGGCCATTTTAAAGTAACAAGGGATAATTGCTTCAGCTGTCACATCTGTAACTTGTCATTGTTTTCTGAGAGTGGATATCTCTGTACCAATTGAGAATGAATGTGGGTGCAGAGGATTCATTTAATTGTAAAAGACAAAAAAGCTGAGAATTAAAAAGAAACCCCACACCGTGGCAAATTCTAATGCTAGGTATTGGTGAAGGTTTAGGCTCTGTTGCCTGGGACTGATCTAGCAACAAAGTTGAGTTTAGCATTGGCCTGAGGTAGTTTTTAATTTGGTGTCTGTCTTCTACTTAGAGTATTGTGGTGCCCAACAGCAAAGGAGGAAGAACTCAGTTAAAGGCAGACTCCTTAGATAGTGGACAAAGCGCAAATTAAGAGTGAATGATGTAACATGGGGTGATACAGAAATAGGGCTGCTATAACAAAATACCTTAGACTGGGTCATCTGTAAATAGCGTGAGTTTCTTCATAGTCTGGAGGCTGGAAAGTCTCAGATCAAGGAGCCAACAGACTCGGTGTCTGGTGAGGACTCACTTTGGGCTTCAAAATGGTGCCCTGTTGCTGTGTCCTCACATGATGGATGAAAGAAACAGCTTTCTTCAGCCTCTTTTACAAGGGCACTCATCACATTCATTGGAGTTCTGCCCTTGGACTTGATCACTTCCTAAAGGCCCCATCTCTTAATACTATCATATTGGCGATTAGGTTTCAAGACAGACATTTTTCATTTGGGGGAGACGTGTTCGGAGGCAGCCCCAGTCTTTTTGGAGGTGACACTGTTTTTAGAAAGGTGATTTTGGGCTCTGTTTTTTCTTTATAGTTGTTCTCCAGAAAACCTTGAGGGTGCTGGGTGGCATTTTATGATTGTGGCAAAATATATATACTGTGGGACTGTGGCAAAATACACATACCATAGCATTTACCATTTTTAAGTGTACAGTTCAGTGGCACTAAGTACATGCACACTGCTATGCAACCGTTACCACTATCCATTTCTAGAACTTTTTCATCATCCCAAGCAGAAACTCTATATCCATTTAAAAAATATTTCTATTTTCCCCTCTCCCCAGTTCCTGGTAGCCACTATTTTACTTTCTGTCTCAATGAATTTGCCTATTCCAGGAACTCATATAAGTGGAATCCCACTATATTTGTCTTTTGGGTCTGGCCTGCTTCACTTAGCAAAATGTCCTTAAGATTTGTCTATGTTGTATCATATGTCATAATTTCATTCCTTTCTTTGAATATTTTGTTGTATGTGTATATTACATTTTGTTTATTCATCTTCTGATGGACATTGGAACTGTTTCCACCTTTTGCCTATTACAAATAAACATTTTATCTTTTTATGATAAAATTATGGTAAAAATGTTTTTAAGAATGCCATGCTTTATCTTCAAGATAATGGAAGATATTTGCATGAAAGCTAGGTCAGGAATCATTATACTAGAACAAAGTAGCTTCTTTAATATGCATTATACTTGATTCCTCAAGTATGACTGAGTTTTGCCAGCAGCAGGAGCTGGGAGTAGATATTTAGAGGTGGAGAAAGACACATAGTTATAGGCAAAATTTCTTAAACAATAGCCACTGGGCTGCTGCCCTGGACCTGTGCTTTAGGAGGCCCATTCTGGTCCTCCTCTGACACTTCTCTCCACAGGACGCAATGGCTGTGTCCACCTAGAGCATGACCTTCTTCTCAGATACTTTGTGGTATCTGAGACCCCAAATCCTCAGCCCCTAGGGGCCCTGAGCTCACTTCTATGACCTCTTTTCCATGGTTGGCCCATGCTGCTGGTGTCTGCATGCCTGGAATGAGGACTGAGGGTGGCCAAGTCCCACCTTCTTTGCTATTTGGTGGGGGAGGGTGGTGCCTGTGAGACAGAGTCCTGAATGGGAAGAGACAGGGCATGAGCCTCACCATAGGTTTCCAGCGATGCTGCCAATACTTGAAGCTGTTTCAGGTCTTGCAGAGACTCAGAACATTTGCTAGAATACGAGGACTGACAATTAAGTTTGCGAACTTCCTACCATGTGCACACGTTGGCAACACTGTACAAACATCTCAGTAAGGTTTCATAATCTTGGTATGTCAATATCTCACAGCTGTGTTCATGTTGATGTGTGGCGGTATCTTGATGAGTGGCATTCATTATTGTAGTTGCATGTTTTTGTGTGCCATCGTGAGAATGTTGGAGCTTGAATTAGAGCAATGAACAAACATTAAATTCTTGTTAAACTTGGCCAGAGTGGATGTGAAATCAGGGACATGCTAGTCCAACTTTATGGGGATAATGGCATGAAGAAAATAGCAGTGTATAAATGGACTAACATTCTTCTGAGGGGAAAGTCACTAATGAAGAAAGGTCAGGATGACTAGTAATGAGCAGAACTGACAAAAACATGGAAAAATTCATTAAATTGTGCATCAAATTCATTGGCTGACTGTGAGAAACATAGCAGATCAAATAAACATGGATAGAGAAACAGGAAGCTCTTAACTGAAAATCTTGACTTGAGTAAGGTGTGTGCAAAAATGGTCCTGAAGGAACTCTTGCATCATGACAATGTACCGGCTCACACAGCACCATCTATGAGGGAGTTTTTAGCCAGTAAAGCAATAACTGATTTGGCCCCCAGTGACTTTTTTCCTTACTTGAAGATGAAGGAAATATTGATGACATTCAGGACATCAAGGTAATACAACAGCTTTGATGGTCATTCCAGAAAAAGAGTTCCAAAATTGCTTTGACAGGTGGACTACATGCTGGCATTTGGTGCATAGCTTTCCAAGAGGAGTACTTCAAAGGTGACTGTAGTGATATTCAGCAATGAGGTATGTAGCACTTTTTCTAGGATATATTTGCTAACTTAATTGTCAGACCTTGTATTGAATATAGTAGGTGAATACGATTTTGAAGAGGCACGATTGTCAAGTAACTACTCTATATCCTTTCTGCTCTTTTTTTTTTCTTTCCAGAACTTCTTCCTACTGTACCCCTCATTTCACACCCCCCCCACACATATACTTTAGAGGAAATGTTCCATGCTCATCTCATTTGACAGATGAGAAAATCAGGGATCACAGAGGAAAGTATACAAGTCTTCTGAGTGGTCACGGCAGAGGTGGGGTTTGACATCTGCAGTTCCTCATTCCTGCCCACATCCAGGTGGAGACTCCCCATCCAAGTTCCTGTGATGTGATGATTTAAAGGCCTAGTGGCAAATTTGAGTCCCGCTCTCTTGGAATGAAGCACCAAGAGACGTGGGTCCCAAAGTGGCCTAGTTTCTAATTAGCAGTTGGAATTTGGTAAGGGGCCAACCTTTTTGAACCAGTCTTCTCATTATTTTAAATGAGGATAGTCCTACCTGCTCCACCCGCCATCTGCCCACACATCTGTTCTTTCAAATCAAATGGTTTGAAACATATGAAATGCCACATACGTGCAAGATGTTAAGGGGGATGTGAGCAATGGTGGAGGATAAGTTTGGAAATACTGTACCGATTGCACAGAAGAGGGGGAGAGGGAGGTTCTGACCGCCTTCTATGCGTGCTCATCTCTCTCCGTCCTTCCCCTCCTCTTTCCATCCTTTCTATGTCATCTCTGTAGAGGACAGGGGAGGGTTTTGTATGGAAGGCACCTGGACTGAATGGGAGCAGAATGAGCCTGTGCTAAGAAGTCTGGCTGAACCAGGGAAGGCTGACAAGACAGCCTGACAAATGCATCTTGATGTCTCAATCCACTGCTGGGGTGCCACAGGCAACAGGCCTGGTGATTGTCAGTGGCATTCCAGCTGCCGTCAGGGCCCGAGGCACAGCGACAAAATGGAATAAGTTTGTATGTAATGGCCTTCTGCGTCGAGTTCAGGATCCTTGTCCTTCCTCTACCCTCTTCTGTTTTCTTTCCCCTGACCCCGCCCTGACTTGCAGTCACCTGGCTGCTGTGCTCTGATGTCCAAAGTGCCTCCTTGCCATCTGCCTCCTGCCTAAAAAGGTTTTTAAAAATAACCCTACTCTTCTGCATCATAATCACGACATGGAAATCTCAAACTCTGCAAAGTACTGATCTGACTTAAATAGTTTATACAAAGGTGGGAATGGATATGCTTAGCATGAAGGTGATTTGCCTTTTAATAAGAGATTGTTGGCACAGTTGAATCTCTTATTGATATATTAATATGGAAGAAACCTTTTTTTTTTTTTTTTTTAGTCAGGGTCTTACTCTGTCACCCAAGCTGGAAGGCAGTGGCATGATCATGGCTCACCATGGCCTCAACCTCCCATACTCAAGAAATCCTCCTGTCTCATCCTCCTGAATAGCTGGGACTACAGTTACATGCCACCAAGCCAGGATAATTTTTCAATTTTTTTGTAGAGATGGAGGTTTCTTTTGGTTGCCCAGGCTGGTCTTGAACTCCTGGGCTTGAGCGATTCTCTCACCTTGGCCTCGCTAACTGTTGGGATTACAGGTGTGAGCCACTGCAACTGCCTGGGAGAAACAAATCTTTTAGCAGGGAGTTGCTTTGTCCTTCCCTTGTTCCTACCCACATCTAACCTAACAGGGAGTGCAGAGCATCTAGTGGCAAGTTTCCCTTATTCACATATGAGGCACTTGACACACGTCATCTCGTCTCATCTTCATGTGATCCTATGAAAGTATTAACCACATCTTGCAAATGGGGAAATAGGCCCAGAGAGGTCAAGAAATTTGCCCAAGTCACACAGCTTGTAAGAGGTAGTGCTGATTCAAGCTCAGTTTTGTCTCATATTTTCAGAGGTAGCCCAGCTCCAAGAGAAGGGTCAGAACCCAGAGTTAGTTCTGGGTTCTAGTCCACGCAGTGGTAGAATTGGTACAAGATGGGGCTGGTGGTGATGGCTGGGGGCAATTGTGGAGACCTTGTGTATTGGGTGAAGCAGGGACACTTGACTTCATGGTCTAGAATAAGTAGATTATAAGTAGTTGGTGGACTATCCACATCTTTTCCTCCAGGATCTAGAATAATGCCCTGCATCTGGCAGGAGTCGATGCCACCTCTCCATCTTCCTTTGTTTGTCATCGTGGGTCCCAGGCCTGGCGTTCCTTATAGGCAACATAGCTGTCTTGGGAAGAGAGTAGGAGGTGTGACTAGGGAGAGGAGAACAATGCAGGTAGTAGGAAAAAGGGAAGAAAGAAGAAAAATTTTTTTTGAGTTGGAGTCTCACTCAGTTGCCCAGATTGGAGTGCAGTGTCATAGACTTGACCTGCTGGGCTCTAGCGATCCTTCCACCTCAACCTTCCAAGTAGCTGGAACTACAGGTGCATGCCATGGCACCTGGCTAATTTTTTGATTTATGGTAGAGATGAGGTCTTGCCAAGTTGCCCAGGCTGATCTCGAACCCGTGGGTTTAGGCAATCTTCTCACCTCGGCCTCCCAATGTGCTGGGATTATAGGTGTGAGCCATTGCGCTTGGCCTAGAAAGAAGAAATACTATTCATCAAAAACAGTTTCCTGGGACTCCAGTTGGATTATGATGGTGAAAACAAACTGCTTCTTTGCCATTTGGCACTATCTTCCTTTCTAATAATCTCTAAGGGAAGAGACACCTGAAAATGGAGTTAAATAACGAACAATTGATAGATTTCATGTATGTTTAGGGCTTTCGACAGTCACTGTCTGTTAGGGTCCCAAAGGTCAAGGAAGGGAAGTTGAAAAACTAATAATAACCAAAGAAAGAGTGACAATTCAGTCATTTTTTCCCCCTGACATTTTAATTGTTGCCATTACTTTGACTTTCCCTCCCAAGCCTTTCAGTGAGCAAGGACGCACACGGGGAGGGCTGGATGAGCCTGTCATGAGGTGTGATGTGTGATGAGACGCCTGTTCAGACGTTGGGAGCAGTATCTGTAATCGACTTCCTGTGTGCGTCAGTTCTCATTTCTTGCTCTGTCCCGTGCTAATGAACATGTTATTTTTGTATTACATAAAATTGCCTTCTAATCATCCCTACATTCTCATCTATTTCACAGCAACCCTGAATAAACAAATTCCTTTGGCAATCAGGTTTCTCATTTTGATTTCTTGCCTTCTTTCCTTGTGGCTTGATTTTACTCACCTTTTTTTTTTTTTTTTTAGAAACTGTACCCCTCTTTTCAACTCTTGTGGTTCATCTACATAATAACATTTGCTGTTGACTGAATTCCTCCTGTGTGCCAGGTGTTTTATCTATGGAATTTCTAGTCCTCATACTTCCTCCTTAACAACAGTATTTTCTCTATATTACGGATGTGGAAAATTGAGGCTTGGAGTAAAATGGACTTGTTGAAGTCCATCCAGGTGGCGAGCGACTGAGCTGGGATATGAATCCAGGCTCTAAGCCCACGCTTGTTTCTGAAATGTATGCTTGCTCCCAGTACCATTGGGCCTGGGGGAGGTGATGGTTATGTGTTCACGGTATTGAGATTGGCCCCCGAGGACCTGCATCTATTTATACTCTCCCATGAAACCATGGAAAAGACAAACAAACAAACAAAAGCCTCTGGGTTACCAGACAGCTCAGGTGGGTGACATCGCTCATGGAAATGTTTCTGGCCATTGTTTAGGACAATTTGAATTCCCTCTTTCCCCGCAAAGCCAAGTCAGTATTTTACTTACCAGCTGCACAATCTGGCCCTCATCATAATTGGGGTGGGGACAGAGAAGTTCTTATCTTCTCACTGGGAAGTCTTACCTTTTCAAATACAGGTGTTTGGTTGGAGGTTTGTGACTGGGAAACATCAAGTCAGAAAAGAAAAATTGAATCAATGAAAATGAAATGAACTTTTTGTGACAAAGTCTGTTTTCTTCTGTCAACAACATTTGCTATGCCTGAATGCTTCCTTAGTAGTTTATTTCCATTTCAAGAAATATCTAAAAAAGATAGCTAACATTTACTGTACAGAATGGCATGTTCACTTAATCCTTACTATGACACTGTGAGGGGGCCTATTTTTAACAGTGTTAATGTGAGACCCCGAGGGGTAAAATAACTTGACCAACCTCATCCATCTATAGACCTCCAGAATGCCAGTTCAAGTCTGGATAACTTTCCACCAGGGCATGTAGCCTGGCAAGAGCCGATGAAGGATTCTACCTGAGGGTAGAGCAAAGATGGCAGGTGTTGCTGGTTGGACAACTTCAGGAAATTGTGTGAGGACCTCATAGATGCTGGAGCTGTTGTTAGAGAAAGAGGATGAGGCAAGGATGAGCCAATAGAAACTACCATGGTACTATCAGGGAGCCTCCACTGAGTGCTTATGTGGTCCCCAGCTTTTGGGAAGTTCATTATTGTATTTTATCCTCTTGCCCAGACTGTGAGTAGAAAGTCTTGCCTCATCTTACAGGTGAAGCAACTGAGATGCTGAGAGGCTGATATTTATTCCAGGCCAAAGAGCTAGGCAGTGAGAAAGCCAGACTGGTGTGAGTCTAAAGTTCATGTTTTTGACTAGTGTGTATGATGCCTGGACAGAATGTTTTTATTTTTCATGTATCAGCTCACCCCTACTCCCAGACTGCAGTGGAAAGGAGCATTGTGGCATTTTCTAATTAATATCTTAATCCTTCACTCTGAGTAGAAAAAGGACAATGGTGAGTGGTTGTAATCTTACACTAAAGTAGAGATTCTTAACCTGGGGTCCTTGGATGCCAAGAGATGGATAGAATCCAAGGAAACCTGTGAACTTGGATGAGAAAAAAAATTCCTCTTTATTTTCTCTAACTGAAATGTAGCATTTCCTTCCTTTCCTATTATTAATAGAGCAATATTAGAAGCACCTAAGACTTTGTCACCCATAAGAGTTGCAAGTGTTTTCATATCACATTATAGTTTGACAGATATATCACGGTATCATATACCCTCACCACTACTGCAAAATGAGGGAAGTTGTTAGAATCATTGCTGGAGCCTGTTATTTAATACATTAATAAAAAGGGCTTTATTACCATCTGACAATTTTAAGAAAAAAATTACTGACTGTAATTACATATAATTAATCAGTTTCCTTTGTAATCCTGTGAGTTTTATTTTATGCATTAGAAATATTATTTTGAGAAGCATTAATGCGTATCACAGACTTCCATTGCTCAGGAATGACTAAGACCCTGCACAGCAGCAGCCAGGGTCTCAGATGATTCACACTCCCTAGGGGAGCTTTAGAGTGGAGTGTGTCTGTGTCCTTTAGGAAGGCAGGTGAGGCACAAAGGAGGGAAGGGATGGTATTTAATGGATCCACCCATCCATTCATCCATCCATCCATCCATCCATCCGTCCGTCCGTCCGTCCGTCCACAAAAACTTATGGAGGGCCTCTGTATGCCAGGCACTGTGCTAGATTCTGGGGTTTCTGCCTCATGAGGTTTATGTTCTAATGGAGAATGACAGCTCTTAAACTACAAATATGAATAAATATTGGATGTTGGAGACCTGAGCAATGAGAAAATGCCTCTTGGGGAAGGAATGGAAGTTTGAGGCGGAGGATACAGCAAGTGCAGAGAGACAGCTTTTCTGAGATAGGAAAGAGAGAGAGGCTGTTAGGAATTTTGAGGTGCTAGAGCTGTGTTGTCCAACATGGCAATCACTAGCCACATGTGCCCACTGAGCACTTGGATCATGGCTGGACCAATTGAGATATGTTTGAGGAGAAAATTTATGTTGGATTTTGAAGACAATACAAAAAAAGAATGCAGAAGATCTTATTAATAACTTTTAAATACCGACTATATGTTGATACCGACTATATGTTGATGTTTTATATAGTAGATTAAATTAAATATGCTATTGATGTAATTTTATTTCCTCTTCAAATTTTTTTTTATTTTTTAAAATTAAAATATAGTTGTACATCTTCATGGAGTACGCATTGGTGTTTCAATGCCTATAATCTATAGTGATTATATCAAAATAATGATATCCATCATCTCAAACATTTATCGTTTCTTTGTTTGGGGAATGTTTAATATTCTCCTTCTAGTTATTTGAAACCATATAAGATATTATTGTTAACCCTAGTCATGCTACAGTGGTATAGAACTCTGGAACTTTCTCCTCTTATCTGGCTGTAATGCTGTATCCTTTAACAAATTTCTCCCTGTTCCTCCTTCCTCCTACCTTTTTTAGCTTCTAGAATCCTCTGTTCTAATTTTTTCTTCTATGAAGTCAACTTTTTAAAGCTTATGCATATGAGTGAGAACAAGTGATGTTTCCCTTTCTGTTCTTGTCTTATTTCACTTAACATAATGGCCTCCATTTCCACCTATGTTGCCATCAATGTCAAGATTTCATTCTTTATTTTCAAGGCTGAATAATGTTCTATTTTTGTGTGTGTGTGCATGTATTATATATATATATATATATATATATATATATATATATATATATATACATGTTATATAAGATATATGTGTGCATATATATAGCTCACTTTTTAAAATCCATTCATCTGTTGTTGGATACCCAGGTTGATTCCATATCTTAGCTATTGTGAATAGTACTTCAATAAACATGGGGATGCAGATGTTGCTTCAATAAAATGATTTGCTTTTATTTGAATAAATTCCCAGAGTGGAACTGCTAGATCATATTGTAATTCTAATTTTAGTTTTTTTGGAAGAATTTCCATACTGTTCTCAGTAGTGGTTATACAAGTTTACATTCCCACCAACAATGTAAAAGAGTTCCTTGTTCTCTACATCCTTATTTTTGTCTTTTTGATATTAACCATCACCTATGGTTTTGATTTGCATTTCCCTGGTGACCAGTGTTGTTGAGAATTTTTACATTTATTTGTTGGGCATTTGTATGTCTTCTGTTGAGAAATGTCTGTTCAGATCAGTTGCCCATTTTAAAATTGGATTTTTTTTTTTTGCTGTTGAAATGCTTGGAAAAAAAAAAAGAAATGCTTGAGTACCTTGTATAGTCTGTTTATTCATTCCTTGTTGGATAAGTAGTTTTCAAATATTTTTTCTCATTCTGTAGGTTGTCTTTTCATCTGTTGATTATTTCATCTGCTGTGCAGAAGCTTTTTAGTTTATCTCGTTTTATTTTTGCTTTCATTACCTGTGCTTTTGAGATCCTATTCACAAAATATTTCCCAGACTAATGTCCTGAATAATAATAATAATAAATAATAATATTATTTTGAATTTCTGGCATTTCATATATTTCCCTATTTTTTCTTCTAGTAGATTTATCGTTTCTGGCCTTACATTTAGATGTTTGACCAATTTTGAGTTGATTTTTAAATAAGATGAGCAGTAAGTGGGGTTAGTTTCATTATTTTGCATATGAATATCCAGTTTTCCCAGCATTATTTACTGACGAGACTGTTCTTTCCCCAATGAGTGTTCTTGACATCTAGGTCAACAAATCAGTTGACTGTAGATATGTGGATTAATTTATGTGTTCTTTATTCTGTTCCATTAGTCTGTGTCTTTTTTAGGCCAATATCATTCTGTTTTTGTTATTACAGCTTTGTAGTATACTTTGAGGTCTGGAAATGCGATACCTCCAGCTTTGTTATTTTTACTCAGGATTGCTTGGCTATTCAGAGTCTTTTGGTATTTACAGATTTTAAGATTTTCTATTACTGTGGACAATGTCATTGGTATTTTGATAGAGATTGCATTGAATCTGTAGGTTGCTTTGGGCAGTATTGTCATTTTAGCAATACTAATTTTTCTAGACCATGAGTATGGCGTGTTTTTCCATTTGTTTCTGTCCCTTTGAATTTCTTTCATCAGTATTGTATATCTTTTTTTTTTAAAGAGGTTTTTCACTTTCTTGCTTAAACCTAGGAATTTTATTTTATTTCATTTTATTTTTAGTGATTGTAAATGGGATTGTCTTTATGATTTCTTTTTCAGTCAATTTATTGTTCATGTATAGAAATGTTACTGATCTTTGTATATTAATTTTGTATTCTGAAACTGTACTGAATTTGTTTATCAGTTCTAAGAGGTTTTTTTTTTGTAGCATCTTACTTCCCAAGACTCAGGAAATTATTTTGCTATGATTTTATTAAATATGTTTCCCTTATCTTTCTCGTCTCTTGTCCTTTTGGACTGTCCACAATATAAATATTTATTTGCTTAAGGGTGTCCCATAAATCTTGTAAGTTTTCTTTTTCTTTTCTTTTTTTTTTTTTTGAGTTGGGGTCTCACTCTGTTGCCCAGGCTGGAGTTCAGTAGCAAACTCATGGCCACCGCAGCCTCAACCTGCTAGGCTCAGGTAATCCTTCCACCTCAGCCTTCCAAGTAGCTGGAACTACAGGCATCCATCATCATGCCTGGCTAATTTTTCTTGATTTATTGTAGAGATGAGATCTTGCCAAGTTGCCTAGGCTGGTCTCAAACCCACAGGCTCAGGCAATCCTCTCACTTTGACCTCCCAAAGTGCTGGGATTATAGGCATGAGCCACTGAGTCTGGTCCTTTAAGCTTTCTTTTTTGTTTTTTGTTCTATCTCTCTTTTGTCTGTCTGTGTTATTTCTAAATTCCTGCCTTCAATTTCAGAAATTCTTTCTTCTGCTTGGTCTAGTCTGTTGTTGAATCTCTCAATGGTATTTTTTATTTCATTAATTGAATTATTTATCTCTAGGATTTCTGTTTGATTCTTTTTAATGATCTCTATTTCTGTTGAATTTCTCATTAATCATGAATTTTTTCTGACATCATTGAATTGTCTATCTGTATTCTTTGTATCTCACTGAGTTTCCTTAAGATTATTATTTGAATTCTCTTTCTGGCATTTCATATATTTCCTTATGATTGGGATCTATACTGGGGAATTATTGTTTCATATTGGAGGTGACACATTTCCTTGCTTTCTCATGGTTGATGTGTCCCTACACTGATTTCTGTGCAGCTGATGGAAAAGTTGCCTTTTCCAATTTTATGGAGTAGGCTTCAGAGGGAAAGCCTTATTCATATGAATGGGTTTTGGGGTGCTAGTTTGGTGGAGTGCTTTTGCCTTGGTTCTAAGTGAATGCCGTAGTGTGGTCTCTGTGTA
Source organism: Carlito syrichta (assembly GCF_000164805.1). NCBI lineage: Eukaryota > Metazoa > Chordata > Mammalia > Primates > Tarsiidae > Carlito > Carlito syrichta. Next base: position 248,636 of record NW_007232379.1, read on the forward strand.
GTTTCTTCAGCTGCCATCCACATTAGTAATATTTGTGAGTTACTCAGTGGCCTAGGCTGAGAGATTTTGTGGTGACAGTGGTATAGCTTTGCCAGGAGTAGGCTTGCTAGGCTGTTTCTCAGGTTGGGACCAAATGGATATACGTGGTGGGTCAGCCAACTTGGGGTATGGTTTACTGGGATTGGGATTATAGGCCTGTTATTCTGGCCAGGAGCATGGACATACAACTGCCTGGCTGACCTGGGAAGCATGCCTACCAGGAGTGGTCTGAGGGACTGTTACTCAGGCCCAGGAGGCAGATGCAGAACTGGTCTGGGGATGTGTCTATCAGGTGTGACCCACAAGGTTATTTCTCAGGCCTGTTATGTGAGTAAAAGGCTGCTCTGCTGACCTGGGTGCGTGTCTGCAGAGGTGACCTACTGGGCTATGTTTCAGGCCTAGAACATAGCTGCATGGCTGCTCGGGAGCATGCCGTGGGGTAGGCTGAGGGGACAACCACAAGGTTATTTCTCAGGCCCAGAACATGGTCACATAGCTTGTCAGCTGGCCTGGGTGGATGTCTACTGAGGGCAGCCCACAGGGCTGTTTATTTGGCTCAGGATATAGGGACACAGATGCTTGGCTGGTCCAGGGACATGTCTGCCAGAGAGAGTTCACAGGGCTGCTTCTCTGCCTGGGGATGCAGGCTGGCTTAGTGGTATGCCTGCTGAAAATGACCTACAATGCTATTTCTCAGGTCAAGGACATGGATTCACAACTGCTAGGCTGGCCTGGGGGTGTGTCTGGTAGGAATGGATACAGGACTATTTTTAAGGTCCATGACATGGCTGTCTAGATGCTTGGCTGGCCTGGAGGCATTTCTGGAGGGGGTGGCCTGTGAGGCTGCTTCATTGTTCTGGGAAGCAGGTGCAAGTCTTCTTGGCTGGCTCAGTGGTGTTCACACCAGGGCAGCTCACAGGGCTGTTTCTCAGCCCTGGTATGTAGGTGCATGACTGCTTGGCCAACCTGGGGCATATCTACCAGGAGTTGCTCTGAGACAATTTCTCAGGTTCAGGACATCAGCTTTTGGCTGCTTGTCTTGTCTGGGGGCATGTCCACAAGGGACAGCCCGTAGGACTGTTTCTCAGGTCCTTACTGGGGACACAGGGCCACTGGGAAGCAAGGGGCATGTATTCAGGTGGCAGGGGCATCATGGGGCTGTTTCTCAAGTCCTGAGTGTAGGTGCTTAGCCACTTCTCTAGCCTGAGGCGTATCAGCTGCTCATAGGCTCAGGGGCCTCTTCTGCCTGGGAAAGGGTGGGCGGTGGTTTGGCCTGTTCAAGGGTGGGTTCACCTTGGGCAGGACTGGCAGATCATTCTGGCTGAAAGTGCAGCAGTAGCAGTTGGTTCCCCTACTGCGCAGGACCAGAGTCACAGCAGACCATGGGCCGTAGTGCTGTGTAGCTAGGCTTGTGATAGTCAGCTACCTGTGTAGGCTTGGTGTGATGAAGATGAAGCCCCAGTGCTGGAGAAGTTCACGGGCTACTGGTCCCCAGAGAAGGGCACACTCCGGAGGTGATTCTGATCTCAAGATGGTGTCCATGCTGTAGCAGCTTGGCTCACAGGGAGTGGTGAGGAGTGTACACTTTGTGCTTCTAATCTGGGGCAATGCAGCTGCATGAATTCCTGGCAGGTCTCCAGACTGGGCTTAGGGCTTGCGGGGACTGTTGGATTCTCCTGTAGTAAGGATGGTTGGTGTTGGCAGTGGCAATGAGGGCCGGTGGGGATCTTCTGCTTACCTTTCCCCACAAGGAGAAGTCACTTCTGCTTCTGGAGTGAACACTCAGGTTAGGGAGATGGGGCTACAGAGGCCAGATGCCTCCATGCTACCCTCCAGGACTTTCAGCACTGTCCCTTTAACACTCCACACAAATCTCAGCTGTCTATTGCCTTAGTTCTTTCTTGTGGGGGTTACAAACACCAGACTCCTCTAGACAGCCATCTTGCTGATATCTCACTACTTGTACTTTTTGAAATGTGGCTACTAGAGAATTTAAAATTACATAGGTGGTGCTGTACTAGAGAGTAGGAGAAGTACTGGTATTTGTGTAGTGATGTGGATTGTACATTTGAATACCTTCAGAGGTTTTTCAAAGATGTGACTAGAGATTGGAATTTATCTCTTTTTCATTCAACACATACTGATTGAACATCTACTTGATGCTGGGAATATGCTGGTGAACAGGATAGAAACTTTGCTGCTATAGACTAAATTTTGTATCCCCCACAAATTCTTATGTTGAAATTCGAACCCCCAATGTGATACTGTTATTGAGGTGAGGCCTTTAAGAGATGATGAGTACAATACACTTGGAGAAGAGACCTTGGAGAGATCCTTAACTCTTTCTGCCAGTGAGAAGACAACAGGCTATGAACTGGGAATTGAGCCTTTACTGATAATGAGTCTGCCAGTGCCTTAATCTTGGACTTCTTAACATTCACTATGAGAAACAAATTTCTGTTGTTTACAAGCCACCTAGGTAGGTTGTGCATTGCAATATAAGGCTTTTCTAATTAGTTTTATTTTCTTCTCCTTTACAAAAAGCATGTGGCAGTTTCTTAAGTTTGTCAGAAAGGGAGGCAGAGACTGCAAGGATGAGTGCGCTGATGATCCCCTGAAGACTGTGTTCTCCTGGTTTTGGGGGAATTCCCACAGCAGTTGGTCTGCAGTGCTATTCAGCTCCCTTGGTACTTATGGAACTGCTTGCACGAATGGGATGCTTAAAAAGGTTCATCCCTCTAGGATGGGTTTTAGGATCCTGCATTCTAAATAGTGTTTCTTTTTTTAATCAGACAACTCTAAAAAGGTTGGAAGTTTACTCTTTGGAGTTGTGCTGTTATACCTCAGTTTTACATACCATCCTTTGCTTCAGTTTAAAAAACGATAATTAAAATAATGGCATAGTGTTGACTTAAGCACTTACTGTGTGTCAGGTACTGTGCAGGATGTTTTACATACATCATCTCAATCCTCACAGCATGAAGAAGCTCTACTCTTTGGTGGTGAGTCATTCTGATTCCTTGTGTTCGAGCCTTAGTTCGGTCATTACTAGCCTTTCAAACTTGGGGAAATCACTCAGTTTCTGTCTCTCATTTACTCATCTGTAAGATGGGGATAATAATAGGTCCTACTCAGTCCATTCCATGGGGTCAGGGAAAGGATGAAATGGATTAATATATGTAATATATTGGAGTCTCACTCTGTCACCCAGGCTGGAGTGCAGTGGTGTGATCATGGCTTACCACAGACTTAACCTCTCGGGTTCAGGTGATCCTTCTGCCTGAGCCTTCTGAATAGCTGGAACTACAGGCATGTGCCACCAAGCCTGGCTGATTTTTTGATTATTTTTTAGAGACAAGGTCTTGCTATGTTGCCTAGGCTGGTCTCAAACTCCTGGGCTTGAGCAATCCCTCTGTCTCAGCCTCCCAAAGTGTTGGGATTACAGGTGTGAGCCACTGTGTTTGGCCTGTCACATGTTTAGAGCAGTTTCTGGCTTGTATTTACCCCTATGTAATGGTTAGCCATTATTGAAATAAAGTAATAGCCGGGCTCGGTGGCTCAGCCTGTAATCCTGTGCTTTGGAAGGCTGAGGTGAGTGAATTGCCTGAGCCTGTGGGTTCGAGACCCGCTCGGGCAACTTGGCAAGACCTCATCTCTACAATAAGTCAAAAAATTAGCCAGGCGTGGTAGCGCGTGCCTGTAGTTCCAGCTACTCGGAAGGCTAAGGTGGAAGGATCGCCGGAGCCCAGCAGGTCGAGGCTGTGGTGGCCACTGCGCTCCAGTCTGGGTGACAGTGAGAATCCAACGAAAGAAAGAAAGAAAGAAAGAAAGGAAGGAAGGAAGGGAGGAAGGAAGGAAGGAAGAAAGGAAAGAAAGAAAGACCACCATTAGTCCTATTGAACATATTAAAAAACTAAAGTTTGTTAAGTCACTTGCCAAAGGTCATATACCAAGAAAGTGACACTCTCCCACTGCTGCACTGAGGTACTGAGAATATTGTCTGTTGGCCCACAATGCCTGTAGTTGTGGGAAGGTCTGAAAAATAAGCAATGGGGACTTGTTTTTGGCCCTGGGCTCCATAGGACCATATGCTGTAGTGGGCTGAAAATATTTGATTTTTGGCAAGTCTACTTTTTAACTGTAAAGTGGACCTTTTTTCCTGCTCACAGCATTTCTCCAGGCTCCATTTCTTAGTATGAGGTGACAGTGTGGGCAGGATAACAGAGTGATTAGTTGTTTTGCATTGGAACTTGTTTCCTAATCTTAGGAAAAGAAAAAACCCACCTGTTAGGTTGACTTTCTAGAAGGTTTTGCCTAAAGATTAGGAGGAGGGTTTTGGAGTTAGACAGGTCTGAGTTTGTATCATGACATTTGCACTCTCTTGTTGGGTGATCTTAAGTGAGTCCTTCATATTTCTGAAACTTAATTTCTTTATGCTTAAAATAGGAATGGTCATCATGACTATATCATACAGTTGTTTTGAGGATTGAGTGAGATCAGACATAACAACAACAACAACAAAAATAGGTCATATGAGCAGAGAGCGATATCAACAACTACTTACAATGATTATCCCCATATTACATATGAGGGCATGTGTAGGGCTTGTTATGTAGGATTGGTACAACAAATAGAAGCTGCTAAAAATCAACTTTCCAATGATCCACAGATCTTTGGTTTAATGAGGTATTTTCTACTGTTAGAGAGCCCCTTAGATCATTGGGTGGTTGGCATTAGGCACATGGCTTGACCTATTACTGTCCTTAAGTATATTTGCTTTTGGGAAAGCTTATGGCACCTCCCACCTTGAACTAAAGGTCAAGTTGCTGCCTGTTGTGTTAGTATTGGCTCTTTAACTCTTTTAGAATCTATTAATCTTGCCATCTAGGAAAAACAGAGTCCAGGCATTTATTCTTTGTGCCAGGCTGTTTATCCAACTATCTATTTGGCTTCTGTACTTGGATGCTATATATACCTGCCCAAATAGAGTTCACCATATGTTCTTTCAAGTCTGTTTCTTCTCCTATATCTAATCTCAGTAAATATAACATCTACCATGTTGCACAAGAAATAATTGTCAAGTCTTCTTTGGTCCTTTTGTTACCTTTACCTACTACAGCCTGTCAATCACCAAGTCCTGTGTATTCATATATATATTTCCCTGCTTTTCTCCATTCCATTGCTGTGACTCTGGTCTAGGATTGTCTGGCTTCTGGATCATCACCTTAATCCCTAATCGGTCTGCTGCCCTTAGTGTTAGCCTCTTCCCAGCCATTCTCTCTCTTCCACAGGTAGAAAATCTTTTAATGGCACTTTCTTGTTTAAATCCCTCCAGAGGCTTCCCATTGCCCATAGGATAACACCCCAAGTCTTTGCCGTAACCAACAAGACTTTGCATGTTCCAACCCTGTCTACTTCTCTTGCTAGTCCCACTGCCCTCTGGATCAAACATTGTAGGCTCTTGCCCACCCTGAGGCTTCACACATGCAATCCCTTCTGCTGAGAATGGTCTCTCCCTACCCCTCTTCCCTGACACCCCCCTTTCCAAGCTACTTCAGATCTCAGCACAAACTTTTAAAATATATCTTTCAAAGGGAAGTATTCTTCAATCATAACTGTACTCCACCAAAATTGAACCCCCCTGTGTTAATACAAGAAATGTACAAGGGAGTCCTAAATATAGACACAAAAGAACAACATTTACTCTCATAAAAACACATGAAACTATACAACTCACTGGTAAAGCAATAACAAAAGTAGCAAGAGAAAGGACTCAAATAATACCACTATAGAAATTGACCTAACCACAATGATATTCAGTATGTAAAAAAGAAAGGAACAAAGACTATGTTCTCAATATGTTGTAAGTAAAGTCTCACATATCAAAAAGAACCTTGAATGTAAATTGATTAAATTTTCCACTTAAAAGATGTAGAATGACTGAATGGATAAAACACAGAGTCCAACTATATACTGCTTATGAGAAACTCACCTTACCAGTAAAGACACATATGAACTGAAAGTAAAGAATAGAAAAAGATATTCTACTCAAATGGAAAACAAAAATGATCAGGACTGTATACTTATGTCAGTTAAAATAGACTTGAAGTCAAGAACAGTAACAAAAAAAGAAGGTCATTATATAATGATAAAGAGATCAATCCAGCAAGAGATATAACAATCCTAAAGATATATGCACTCAGCACTGGAGCAATCGTTTTCATAAAGCAAGTATTGCCAGATCTAAAGCGAGAGAGAGACTGCAATATAATAATAATGGGATGTTAACACCCCCACTCTCATCATTAGATCATCTAGATTAAAAAAATCAACAAAGAGATATTGGATTTGAACTGGAATTTAGACCAAATGGACCTAACAGACATTTACAGAACATTCTATTCAACACCTGTAGAATATACATGTTTTTCATTAGCACATGGAATATTATCCATGATACACTATGTTAGGCCACAAAATGAATGTCAAAAAATTTTAAAAATATCAAAATCATATCATATATCTTCTAAGACCCCAGTGGAATAAAACCAGAAACCAATAACAAGAGAAGTTTTGGAAACTGTACAAATGCACGTAAATTAAACATATGCTCCAAAAAACTAAAAATAGAGTTGCTGTTCAATCCAGCAATCTCAGTACTCTGTATCTGCCCAAAGGAAAATGAATCAATATATCAAAGGGATGCCTGCACTGACATATTTATTGCAGCACTTTTCACAGTAGCAAACATACAGAATCAACCCAAGTCTCCATCAATGAACACTGAATGGATGAAGAAAATGTGGTACATATACACAATGGAATACCATTTAGCCATAACAAATTGGCTGGATATGGTGGCTCACACCTATTATCCCAGCACTTTGGGAGGCTGAGGTGAGAGGATTGCCTGAGCCCATGAGTTCAAGACCAGCCTGGGCAACTTGGGGCAAGACCTCATCTCTACAATAAATCAAGAAAAATTAGCTGGGTATGATGACACATGCCTATAGTTTCAGCTCCTTTAAGCCTGAGGTGGTAGGATAACCTGAGCCCAGCAGGCCAAGGCTGTGGTGGCTGTGAGTGTGCCACTGCACTCCAGTCTGGGCAACAGAATGAAACTCTGACTCAAATAATTTTTTTTTTTTTAGTAAAATAAAATCATGTCCTTTACAGCAGTATGAATGGAACCAGAGGACATTGTCTTAAGTGAAATAAGCCAAACACAAAAAGACAAATATTGCATTTTCCCCTTATATGTGGGAGCTAAAAAAAAATTTGATTACGTGCAGGTAGAGATGAAAGGCAGATAACAAGAGTCTGGGAAGTGTGAGTGGGGGGGGAGGACAAGGGAGAGGATAGAGAGAGCTGTGTTAAAGGATACAAACACAAAGTAAGTTAGAAGGTATACATTCACTGTTTGATAGCAGAGTAGGGTGACTGTACTTAACAAAAGTATATTGTACTCAGGTGATGGTCACCCTGAATACCCTGACTTGATGACTACACATGTAAAAGTAATAACAAAAATTTCTCTTATACCCATACATTTGTACAAAAAATTCTTGGTTTATATCCAACAACTTCATTCAGAAATCATTCAATTTGTTTAGCTGTTCAGATCTTTTTCCTTTGGCCATTCATTCATTTATCATATATATATTTAGCATTCCAACATGCCCAGAATTATTCTGGTTACCAAGGATAAAACTGTAGACAAGAGAGACAGAGTCCTGTCTTCAGGAATCTTACACTTTTAAGGTGGGATACAGACTCCAAATCTATAACCAAACAAACAATCCAGGTACTGGTAAGTGCTATAAAGAATCTAAAGCAGGTTGGGCATGGTGGCTCACACCTATAATCCCAGCACTTTGGGAGGCCGAGGTGAGCAGATTGCCTGAGCCCAGGGGTTCAAGACCAGCCTGGGCAACTTGGTGAGACCTCATCTAAACAATAAATCAAAAAATTATCCGGGCATGGTGGCGCGTGCCTGTAGTTCCAGCCACTTGGAAGGCTGAGGCAGAAGGATCAACTGAGCCCAGCAGGTCGAGGCTGCAGTGGCCGTGAGTGTGCCACTGCCCTCCAGTCTGAGCGACAAGAGTGAGACTCTGGCTTAAAAAAAAAATCTAAAACAGTGTATGTGCGTAGGTTGGACATTTACTTTAACTAGGCATGGTAGACCTCTAAGAGAAGATGTTGTTTGGGTTGAAACCTGAAAGATGAGGAGGAGGTGGTCAAATCATTTATTAATATATATAAATGAAATCATTTATTCATTCAATAAATAGTTGTTGAGTAGTAAGCTGGTACTGAGGATACAATAGTAAACAAAATAAACAATAAACATGATTAATAAGTACAACATATAGTATAGTAGTCAGTGATAAATACCATGCAGAAAAACAAAGCAGAGAAGGGAGTTAGGAAGTATGTGCATGCATGTGTATGTGTTTGTATATGAGACTGGTTGATGTTTTAGACAGGATGGTGAGGGAAGGTGTCTCCGAGAAGGTGACGGCTCACTAAAGACCTGGCTAAAGTAACTTAGAAACCAAACAGCTATCTGTGGGAAGAGCATTTTAGGCAGAGGGAACAGCAAGCACAAAGGCCCTAGGACAGGGATGTACCTGAATGTTTGAAGAACAGAAAAGAAGGCGGAGTATCCCACGCAAAGGAAATGGGATTGGGGCAAAGAAATAACAGGAGACAACAAGGCCACCTCGTGGGATTTGGATCATCTAACTGTGTGCAAGGCTTTTGGAGGATTTTAAGAAGAGGAAAGACACAGTCTGATTTATAGCTATTTGGGCAAGATGGCTGATGGGATCAGAAAACTGACCTATACATCTCCATTTTGGAACAATTTAATTATGATCATCTGAATCTGGGGAAATTACAAAGCTTCCTGTCGGGAACTGACCCTTAGGGGAATTTTGTTTGCCCTGTGACCCTCCCTCCCCAACCCCCAAATGGATAAAAACTCATACTGTATAAACTGACAGAAAAAAATGTAGTCTCCATAAAATGGTGGATTCTGAACAAGGTACTGTGTCCTCTTTCAAATGCATGCTATTAGAATCCTTTACAAATATCCCTTTTACAGGTTGCTGAGGTATAACAAGAAGGCACCTCTTCTCCTCCTTGACTTGTAAGTCGCCCTCCTCTTATCTGAGTTGCCAAGCCCCCTCCTTTGCTGACTACAAGTAATTATTCAGCAGATACTAAGTTGGTACCAGTATGCAAGAGAAATTTTGCATGGGATATGCAGAAAGAATTTTGCTGTGTACTGTTGGTGGGAATGCAAACTAGTTCAACCTCTGTGGAAAACAGTGTGGCAACTCCTAAAAGAGCTAGAAATTGACTTTCCATGTGCCCCAGCAATCCCCTTTCTGGGAATATACCCAGAGGAACTTAAATGACTCTACAAAAAAGGTACCTGGACACACATGTTTATTGCAGCACTATTTATAATTGCAAAAACATAGACCCAACCGTGTTGCCCACTGAAACTGGACTGGATAAAAAAAGTGTGGTATATGTACATGATGGAATATTATGCAGCCACAAAGAAGAACAAAATTGTGAACTTTGCAGCAAGTTGAATGGATTTAGAGTCTATAATACTCAGTGATTTCCCACAGAAACAAGAAGAGCACCACATGTACTCATAAGTGGACCCTGAACATTTACCATAATACTCTAAGAAAGGGATTGGCAGTAGCTGGAAAGTGCTGGGGAGTGGGGCACATAACATTAGTAAGGGTAGCTGACCTCAAGCCAGGCAAAGTGGGGATCAAAGGGAGGCCCAGCTTTACCTGTACGATGACCACTTGTATACCTAATCTTGAATTGTACCCTACATCTTTAAAATAAAATAAATTAAAAAAGATAAAGAATTTTGGTGTGTAAAAGAACCAGGTGTGGTGGGTGCCCAGCCTCTGGCTGGGAGGGCTTCTGATCCCTCTACCTTTTTGCACAGCTGTTTTTAGAAAATGACAGAGTTTGTTTACAATGGTGAGTCCATGGTCTTAGGTTCCACCACACCCAGGTCAGGGTCTCTCCCTGAATCTACCCAGAACAGAATCCAGCTCAAAGCTGATTCTGCAGCTTCAGGGAGCCGAAGTTACTTTGGACAGAGGCCCATGACCTCTGCCTTGGGTGTCCTGTAACTCAGGGAATCTTGTAAGACCCCATGGAGGGTACTAGGCTGTTGCTATAGTGACAGAGATTGAATTTCCTTTCAGTGCCTGGTGGGTGACTGTTCAGAATTTTCTATTTGATTTTGAGTGCTGTAGATATGTGACATTTTAAAACTCTTAAGTGTTGTGGAGTTATATCCATGCCCACTGTGGCAGCATGGTCGACTGGGCAGAACTGTGTGGGTTTCTCATTAAAAGCCACAAAGTTCAGCAGTCACCTCGGGTGTGTGACTGATGGCTGTGCCCTGACAGGTTCCTGAGGCTCAGCACACATCACAGGGTTGAAGTGCTGCCAGCGTCACTCCTTTGTTTTGACAGTGATGAGGGAAGTTGGAGGCTCTGGGCCTTTTTGCTTCCCTAAAAATTCAGGCAGCACAACCCTACTCTTGGCCCCTGTACCATCATAAGGGATGAGAAGATCAAGAATGACAGAATGGCCAGGCTCTGTGGGTCAGCCTGTAATCCCGCGCCTTTGGGAGGCTGAGGTGAGTGGATTGCCTGAGCCCGCGGGTTCGAGACCCGCCTGGGCAGCGAGACCTCATCTCTACAATAAATCAAAAAATCAGCCGGGCATGGTATTGCGCGCCTGTAGTTCCAGCTACTTGGAAGGCTGAGGCGGAAGGATCGCCAGAGCCCAGCAGGCCGAGGCTGCGGTGGCCGGGAGTGGCCACTGTACTCCAGTCTGGGCAACAGAGTGAGACTCCAACTCAAAAAAAAAGAACGACAGAATGAAATAGAAACTTGTAGAAATAATATCTGACATTTGCATAACGCTTTAGAGTTTTCATACACTGTCTCTGTTGGCCTTCCGATCTAAGAAGTGAAAGGGGCAAGTTTATCATTGTCATGCTACTTTTACTGGTGAGGAAGCTGACTCTCAGAGAGGTAGAGAGGTTGTCCCACATCACACAGTGTTCAAGTTCTGTCTTGTGTCAGAAGAAGGGCTGTGTTGATTTTTTAAAAAGGCTGTAAACTCTGTAAAATATTTAAAGGAGTTTAATTCTGAGCCAAATATGAGTGATGCAGGCCCATGGCATAATCCCCAAAGGTCCTGAGACTATGTGCCCAAGGTGGTTAAATTACAGCTTGGCATTATACATTTTGAGAGAGACAGAAGTTACAGGCAAAATCACAAATCAGTGCATGTGGGTTTATATTGATTGCGCCCAGAAAGGTGGGATATCTCCAAGTGGGGGCTTACAGGTCATAGGTGAATTCAAACATTTTTGGAACTGGTAATTGGTAGAAAGAGTTAAGTTCTGTCAAAAGAATTTGAAATGCTTCAGTTAAGATAAGGGGAATTGTGGAAGCCAAGGTTCTTGTTATGCAGATGAAACCTCTAGCAGGCTTCAGAGAGACTAAGTGGTATGCGTCTTAAAAGGTGTTCTCTATGGATGCAAATTTCCTCAAGAGATGACTTTGCAAGGCCATTTCAAACTATGTCAAAGAAACATATTTTAGGGTAAAATGTTTTTATTTCCTTTAGAGCGTGCTATCTGTCATGTGATTCTATACCAGAATCAGGTTGGAATTTGGTATTTTTTTTTAGTTGGAGTCTCATTCTATCGCCCAGGCGGGAGTGCAGTGGCACGCACACGGCCACCTCAACCTTGACCTGCTGGGCTAAGTTGATTCTTCCACCTCAGCCTTTAAAGTAGCTGGAGCTATAGACATGCACCACCACACCCAGCTAATTTTTTGATTTATTGTAGAGATGAGGTCTCGTCAAGTTGCCCAGGGTGGTCTTGAATCCTTAGGTTCAGGCAATCCTCTCACCTCAGCCTCCCAAAGTGCTGAGATTATAGGCTTGAGCCACCAAGCCCGACAAGGAATTTGGTATTTTATTGCCAAAGTCTGTTCTGTCAGCCTTATGGTCTTTATTTTAAAATTAATGCTAGCTAGTTGTGCCTAAAAGTCCACAAGGGAGGGAGTATCACAAGGTGTGTCTGTGTGTTTGACCTCCTTTCCTGTCATGGCTTGGAATTTATTTTTCAGGTTTCCCTTGGCTCAGAGGGGGTCTGTTCTGTTGGTTGGGGTCTTTACATTTGATTTTTGGTTTACAGCTGAAATCAACTGAATTTAATTCAACTCATCTTTGTCCCCAGGCAGCTTTTTTTTTTTTCTCAGCCCCACTTTACATTTTGGGGAACTGAAGCGTAGAAAGGTTAGTTAATGTGCCCAAATCCACACCACTCAAATTCAAACCTGACCTTTGACTTCAGAGTCTATGCTCTTAATGAATGTTTGGGCTTCAGAATGAAGATATCCTATTGAACAAGACATTATGACATGTGCTGACTTTTCTTTCTTTCTTTTTTTTTTTGAATGAGTATCTGTAGGAAGAGAATCCTGTGTCCCTAAATCTGCTTATCTGAGAGCATCCTGCAGTGTGTGCTCCATTCTACAGGGGACCAGTGTGCAGTCAGGTCTGGTTGCATGTGACTTTTGAACCCAAGAAAGCAAAATTGGAGTGGTGGGAAAGAAATGGTGGGCAATACACAAGTGTAAAAGTCATGTCATTTTTAGCCAAACATTATCTTTACATTTCATCCCTCCCAAAAAAGCAATGCATACTCATTGTATAGCACATAGATATATGAAAACAAGGAAAGAAAAGTCACCTGAACTCCTACCATCCAGAGAAAACCACTGCTAATTTGATACATAACCTTCCATACCTCTCTTCTGTGTGTATATATAAACTTCAGGCGTTGATGAGGCTCTTGATACATATTGCCAACCCTCCTCTAGGCGGTAGAGTTTGCATTTTAATCTTCAGTAAATAAGGGAGCCCTCATCACTGTTTCTCCCCAGTGCCAGTGGTAGTATCATACAACATTGCCAGTTTGGTATTCAAACATAATTATCTCTGCTTTAATTTTAAAAAATTCCCCACACTTCTTAAGATTTTTAGAAGGAAAGAAAATAAGAGCTCTGGGATATCACCCTTTTATTCTTTACCATTTTAGCTCCTAGCCTCACTCACTCTTTTTCACTTCAAGCTGCTGAAGCCCCTTGACTGAGGATATTTTCTCTCAGTTTATAGAGGCCAATCTTGAACTTAATCACGGAATCTGAAAGACTCCTTGTGTTTCTCATCTGAGACTGCATCTACTGGGAGCTTTAAGACATCCCCTGGACTCTGGCTGCATCCTGGACCAATTAAACTAGAATCTAGAGAGGAGGAAATTTTCTCAGCATTTCTCAGTTTTTTCTAAAGCTCCCCAGGTGATCTAGAGAAAGCTCTGGATCAGCACAGGGTGATCTGAGTCAGGTTGGCCTTTCTCTTACATCTTCCGCTTGTGGAATGCGAACTTCTTGGGCTTTGTTAGGAGATAACCTCTCCACACTGATCTGCTATAGAACTGAGCACGGAGCCCTGGACTATTTCTCAGATATGGCAGATTTGAGGACAAGCATTCTTCCTTTTTCTATCTGTGGATTCACAGGCTATATATAAAAAAGAAAGTATATTTACTATATATGTACAGAGTTGCTGCTTTCTCTTATCTGTGTGAACTTACGTAATTACACCCTAATTTGTGGATAATAATACTTTATAGGGTTGTTGAAATGGTAAAGTGAGATAATATATGACAAGTGCTTTTCATAGCACCTGGTATGCTCACCCAGCTACTTCTGCTGTGGCTTCCTGAAGACACCCACTGCTTCAGAAGCAGTCTGCCTGTGTCTAGGGTGGTCCTGGGTTGGTCAGGCCTGGGGCGAAGCGCTCCCAGGTCAGTGTGAAGGCATTTGCCTGCATCCATTTCCACTGTGGCATCTGTCTGCCATACTCATATTCACAAACAGCGAGAGCTAAGCCTGGGCATTGCTCCACTGGATAGTGCTGCTTACACACTGACAATGGTTCTTGTTTGGGCTTCTTTTTATAGATAACAAACACATATAACAACCTGCTTTTTTGTCATCATATCCTTTCTTTCCAGAGCACAATGCAGTTACTGAGTGTCAGCTCTTTGTCCAGTTACCTCTTAGTCATGCCTCCCTTGGGTCACCTTGAGTTGTGTTGGATGTTTGAACAGTCTCTAAGCTTGTAGTGATAGATGATTGATTTAACCATCTAAACATCCCTGTTCTCCCCAATCACGGTTTTCAAGCTAGAGGTTAATCATGCAGGCTTTGGTATCACTACCTGAATTTGAATTCTGATTCACTACTTCAGGAAAGTGAATTCCCTCTTTTGAGCCTTCCAAGACTTCATATAGAAGAGCATAATCATAATTCTCCCATGGGCTTATTGTGGCAGTGCTAAAGTGAGATAAATCTTACCATTTATTTACCTGAATTATCACAAATGGGAAATGTTTAGGAAAAGCAAAGTGAAGATTTCATATAACTCAGATAAATAGGGTGACTATTACTACTAATATGACAAACTCTAGAAAATTAAAAAAAATTATATATATGTTTAATTAAACTGACAAGGTATGTAATGGATGATACAGCTTTGGATGGAGTAGAAAGATGGATTATTAGGAAGATCAAGGGATAGAGAGTTTTAGAAACTGAGGAAAAATATACTAAGAAAAGCCATCCAATTTTGAGAAGGATTTGTCAGCATCCTTGCAAAGCAAGATAAGAGTAAATCAGATCAAGTGGGTGATGAGATACCATTGCACGACAGCTTGCAGAGATATATTTCTCTTTGCTGCCAAACCCTATGTCAGTAATAATAAAACTGAAAAGTAGTAGAAAAATCAAAGTATCACCCTGTGGCATCAAACAGACAAACAAAGGGAATGTGAATAAAAAAGAAATTATAAACCGGTAAAAATGTTTTTCAAATAATTTAGATCCCCCACTCCCAAAATGAAGTGTTCTCAGGAAAACTGATTTCTGAGAAGGCTAAAGAAGGAAACATTTTTTTTCTTCCTGGAAGAGAATACAAAGAGGTTCCTACTTTAGGCAAACCTTGTATACAGAAAAGCCAATGTTCAAAGTCTACAGAATGGGCACATACACTTCTGTGTACATGTGAATAGGCACAGCACAAAATGTCCTTTCAAGGTGATCTACAATGACCCTTTAAATAGGACTTCTTTGATGTATTCAAAGGTTCATTTTCTCTATCTAAGGGGTAGGCAGTAGTAATATGGAGTCCAGAAACTGAAAACTGAAGGGATGACAAATTGAAGATTGACCAAAACTAAGAATGATAATATTTAAAGCTATCATGGGAATCCAAGGAAAAATGAAGAGATAAATTACAGAATGAAGGGATGCTTGCTTATATTTTAATGCAATTGAATGTAGAATACTCTAAGCAGAAGTTGTTTCTGAAATTGTTTAAATTGAAAAGGAGTAACTTACTTATGTAGGAGACTTACATGGGAATGTCAGTGGCAGTGCTTTGATCTAAATGTTTGTATCCCCACAAAATTCAAATGTTGAGATCCTAAACCCCTAAGGTGCCCAGGGAGTCTGTTTGCACCTTCTGCCATGTGAGAGACATGGAGGGAAAGCACCATTGATGAACCAGGAAGGAGGCCCTCACAATATATTGAATCTTCTAGTACCTTAATCTTGAACTTCCCAGCTTCCAGAACTGTGAGTAGTAAACGTCTGTTGTTTATAAGCTCTCCAGTTTATGATATCTTATTATAGTGTCCTGAACAGAGTAGGACAGGTGACACTGTGGCCCAGCTGTGAAACTGGTAAATTGGGAAGCCAAGGAACTGTTGTGAAAATCTGATGAAGCAATACAGTGGGAGATTGAACATAGTAATGACTCTGGTGAGCTGATATATCTCCTATCCCACCTTCTGCCATCTCTCCTCATCTCTACTCTGGCACTCAAGCAAAGGTCACGTGATCTTCCATTTGTCTGGAAGATGGTTGATATATACAGACAAATTTGAGTCAGATGATGCCTTCTACCACTTGTGGTTTTGCCCTACAAGATAACAAAGTTTTGTAAGAAACTTTTAGTGTTGAAGTGACGTTAGAGGCTGAGGTGGAGGGCCCCTCTGGAGGAGGGGATAGGCTGCAGGATCTGGATAGGCTTGCATGCGACGGGTCTCTAAGAGATTCCTCCTTCAGGCCCCTGGTCATGTTCTTATCTGCTATGGGTCAGTCATTCATAGCTGAGTTGCTGCTGCTCACACCTCAAGCTGTTCTTGAGTTCCAGAGATGACAAAAGACTCTTCTGAGGGACTTTGTCTCAAAGTTCTCAGAAATAACCCACTACGTCTCACTTTTAATCCCGGTTGAAGTGAGGATTATGGGGCTCCTTGTTAGTGCCCCACTAACCAACATCTATCACTGTCTTGGTCTGTGGAATAGCTGTCACTTTTGTGATTGCGTTTGAATCCTTCAAGGACTGGCAAGTACCCAAGTGTGCTTTTCAAGGCCGGCTGAGGTTCAGTACTGTATTTGAATGTGTGTGTCTCAAGAGGTCACTGAGGGAACATCAGTTCTCATAGCCAGCAATCGAAGTTTCTCCTTAGCTTAGATGCTAAAGCCTGATGCTCTGTGCATAGTACACAGTGGCCTGGCAAAGAGTACTCATTCAGTCTTCCTCAACAAGACAAATATTAGTACTCTCAGATTTGTCTGTCTGTACAGTATTTAGTTACGGCAATAGGGACCACTGCATAAGCTTGCTAGAACTGCCATGACAAAATACCATGGATTTGGTGGCTTAAACAAGAGAAATTAATTTTCTCACAGTTCTGGAGCCTGGAAGTCCAAGATCAAAGTGTGGGCAGGAATGGCGTTCCCTGGGACCTCTCTCCTTGGCTTACAGATGGCTGTCTCCTCGTTGTCTTTTTTCTGTGTGTGCGTATCCCTGGTGCCTCTTCTGTGTGTCCAAGTTTCCTCCTTTTATCAAACTGCATCAGGGTTCACCCTAATGGCCACTTTTTAATATAATCACATCTTTACAGGCTCTGTCTCCAAATATAGTCACTTTCTGTGGTACTGGGGGCTAGGACTTCAACACATGAATTTTAGGAGCACACAGTTCGACCCATCACTGTCACCTTGTTTTCTTCTGTTCATATTGTGAGTAGCCAGATCCATGTTTTGGAGCAGAAAAAGAACTAAGCCCATTTTAAATCAGTCTGAGGAGGGAAGTGTTCCCAGGTGAGGTTTGGGGATCTGACTGCCGAGGCCCAGCAGGGCAAGTGGCGAGAACAAGATGAAGTTGCACAGTCTTAGGAAGACCCTTTTATTCCCCCATCTTTAAGGGACAGACTGCAATTCAAACCAAATGCCAGTTTTTGTGTGTCTTGAAACTGTCTAACACCCTGCTTTGTAGTCCGCCCAGATCCTGTGTGTAACTGCACAGCCTCGCATTGCCTGGGGCGCCATCTAACATTGAGCATCTGCCTTTGGCAATTTACACTTTGTTGGCAGCCGAGCTGTCTGTCAGCAACTCTCAGGGCCCAGAAAAGCACACATATCTTAATTACAGTGGAGAACACATGGAGGGGCACAGAGGCTGAGGCAGTGGATCCCAAAGGACATGTCTTTGCTGACCTTGAATATGTCTTCTTTGAAAAAGAAAACAGAATAATGGCACATTTTTCTTTTTTTGATTTATTGTCTGGCCCTCGTCACCCCCTGCCTCTCATAGCATTTTATTTGACAACTGAAAGCCAGGGAGCAGTTACATTAAAATTCTTGCACTTTCTGCTTAATGGCTGGCCCCTGTGTGATTTCCGTAAAGGGGGCATGGTGACTGTCCTGGATGTTAGTGCGGTGTCATTAACATTACTTCCAGGGTCTAATTCTATCTAGCAGCAGGGGAAAGTGATGCTTAATTGGATTTTTGCAATCTCAGAGGCAACAATTGCTCTTTTCTTTAGAAGCCATATATTGAGTTCAGAGTTGAAGCAGCTCAACTCCAGCATTGCATCTACCTATTAACTTCACAGGCAGTTAAGTAGAGGAACATAAAACCACATGACTAACTGTGCTCATAGCAGTTGAAAACCAGATAAGCCAATCTTGAAATTCTTTATTCCAGCATACTGTGGGTGCACAATACATTTTCAGTGATAAATAATAATGCAGAATTTCCCTTTGTCCACAGTCTTCTCACTGCTCCCCATTCCCTGTAAAAAAAACTCATATTTATTAATTGGAAAGAGTCTTGAGAAGGTGACTTTGGAAGGCCTTCATAGAAGGACTTGTCAAAAAAAAAAAAAACTGGGGAAACAGGCCCCAAAAGAGACAGAGAGAATAAGCAGCATTCCTGGCCACTCCTGCAGCAGTGGGCCAGGGCTGTTTGTAGACTGATGGTTCTCAACCTTGGCTATGAGAACCACCGGGAGACAAATTTTGATGATACTGATGCCCGGGCCCTTCCCCAGACTAACTAAATCAAATCTCTTGGAAACCAGACATTTATATTTGATAGAAGCTTCCCAGGAGAGTCTCACATGCAGTCTGGGTTTGTGAGCTTTTACCATAGAGAAATGACAATGGCAATGCCAAGGGTTTAGAGCATCTTCTAAGAATTCAGGTATTTGATACCCTAAGGGTTGGGGATCTTGCTAATATGAACACCCAAGGACCCATAAAAACCAATTGTGTGAGTTCTCACAGCCTTATCAATTTGGAACTCCATGCTCTGAGCTACAACTTACCTCCTTCATTCCCCAAGCTGCTCATGTTTGACTGAATCAGTATTAACAGAAAGAAATTTCAAATTTGGCGGGTACTGAGCTATGAATTTGTGTCATCGATGGAGTTGTATGAAGGTAGTACTTATTCCTGATCCCCATTTTTTTCATCTGTAAAACGTAAATATTGATACATCTGAGTAAACTTCTTGAAGCAGGTTGTGAATGGCCTTCCCATTGACATTATCCTTGCTGGTAACTGCAAGCATGAACTGAGACGTAAAGGACTATTCATTGGAAGTTGCCAATATTTTAGGAGATCCTAAAATGTTCCAACTGTGAGCTTTACATGGAAGATGTCAAATGCTTCTTCTGAGGATACTGCCATCCCTAGGGGGTTGTCCAGGATGTACAAGGAAGTCTTGGAAGCTAAAAGTTCAACCCCACCATCAGAGACCTGATAAAGTCAAGGTTGGGAGAGGAACAGAATGATGACTTTGGAATAGAACAGCAACCAAGTATTTAGGGGCTTATCAGGGTGCCCCAGTAAAGATAGCAGCATATTACTTCCTTGGAATAATATACCTTGCTGCTGGTGAATATAACTCATCCATGGGAGGTGTGGGCAGCAGCACAATTTTCTAAATATGGACTTGAATATCTAGCAAGGATAAGAGAATGGGGCACACAGGGCAACTTCGTTTTTGACGGAGAAATGAGAAAAAAAGGACAAATGGGGAGTGCCTGGTATCTAGCCTTGCTTTAAAAAAGTGGAGCTGGATGAATGAAGAACTATATTTGGGTTCCCAAGTTACTGAGTTATTCCTTTGCATACATTTGAGCGCAAAAAAGAGCAATTAAAAAGACACAATAGGATATTCACAAAACATCATAAATAACCAGAAAACAAAATGTTGGCAGCTTGTGTTATATCATAGTCTTTCCTCATTGAAAACAGATCGGTTGGGTGTGATTCAAGATAGTTAGGCTTTATGTTATGGGGAGAGTCAGGGTCTACTTGAAATGCTTTTATGGCCTTTCTTTCTCTCCTTTCCTCACTTACTTCTCTATTTCTCCCTACTTACTTACTTAGGCCCATAATGGTTATATACCTTAGGCACCATAATGGTTAAAATAACCAGAAAACAAACATGAAAAATTAAAAAACCAGACCTTTACTGGTGTGTATTAAGGAACTCATTTATTTTTTATTTTATTTTATTTTAAAGACGTGAGACTCAATTCAGGGTTAGATATATCGATTGTACATCATTGTATAGGTAGGACCTTATTGTTGAGAGTCAAGGAAAGTCCCTTTCTCAAACAGACTTCTGAGATGGGCAGGGACACACAGATGGGCAGGTGTGGCTGCGAGGGGTCTTCCATTAACAACCAACCTCTTGCTGGTCATCCAGATTTCTTTATTTTAAACGAATGGGGTCCTTGGCAATAGAGTCACAGGGCTAGGCAATTTTCTCCTTGAAGAGTGGCAGCAAAGGAAAGCTGGAAATGCATGAATCATAAACAAGTCAATTAATTACAGCCCTCCTTTCCCCGTGGGGTCAGCACTGGCAATAGTAGGCCCTGAGTTATTTAGGGAATTAGACACCAAAGATGCCCTTTACAGAACCAATTATGTGGAAATAAATTACTCTTTCAGATGACAATATGCTGTTCTTCTCAGAGCGTGTGGGGGTAGGGTGCCTTTTTGTTTAGGAATAGTCTGCATGTGGTTTTCCATGATAATTAAAGCCCTTAAACCATTTGTGGAAAAGCACAGGTTTCTTCTGGTGCTGGTTCTTTGGATTTAACAGAGCTGCATGCTTAGAAAATGTGAGGGGTTTGTTCTCTGAGTGACGTGTTGACATTTAAGTAGGCTTCAAAGAGGTGTGACAGAAACTCCCGGTGGCTCCAAAGAGGCCTGGATGGCAGGCAAGGGGCATCAATCACTCCCTGAGCCCCTTACTCACCTGGGAGAATAGCAAGGTAGAAAGTCTGACAGACAGGTTTCAGAACTCACACTGCTCTCTTGTAAATATCCACAGGAAATGGCCCCTGCCATGCAGTGAGATAGACAAGTTACGGCAGCCAGGGTATGAGGAGGGCCAAGGAAGGAAGCAGCCTGTCAGGAGAGTGTAAGTCCCTGCCCTCCCTCGAAGCCCGGGCTGTTGGTTCTGTATCACCAGCCCCTTCCTCTATGGTCCTTGGTGTCAGCCATCTCCTCAACCACTATCCCCATCCACTCACCCCTGCCAGACCTGACTAGTGTGGGGAGAAGGGAGTGGGTCAGGATCCTCATTGCAGTGTGGTGCTTTTTGTTGTTGTTGTTTTTTTTGGTTAGAGACAGGGTCTCCCTCTGTTACCCAGGCTGCAGTGCAGAGACGTGATCACAGCTCACTGCAACCTTGAACTCCTGGGCTCAAGCAATTCTCCTGTCTCAGCCTCCTGAGTAGCTGGGACTACAGGTGCACACCACCACATCTGGATAATTAAGTTTTTTTTGGTAGAGATGGTCTCGTTATGTTGCCCAGGCTGATCTCAAACACCTGATCTCAAGTGATCCTCCCTTGACCTCCCAAAGTGCCAAGGTTACAGATGTGAGCCAGCACACCCAGCCCTGCAGTGTGGTTTACTATTATAAATAGTAAAGAACCGGGAACATCCAACATCCCTCCTGAAGGGAGTGACTAAAGGACCACATGGTGCCTTCTCAGCAAGAATATCACATAGCAGCTAGAAAAGAATTGGATGGAACTCTGGTTCCTGACATGGAGAATCTTTTGAGCATGCTGTTAAAGAAAACTAGAGAACTGTAGAATCAAACATATGGTATAATGCACTCATGTAAAACAGCCACAAGCAAAACCATGTTTCCACATGTGTACAGATATATTAGATTGTACCATAAGAAGTGGCCTTTATAGAGGTTTAAAGTTCCCAGTCATTGCTGGCTTTATGCAATTTAACTCAAGGTTTCTCAACCAAGGCATTATTGATATTTTGGGCCAGGTAATATTTTGTGGTAGGGGCTGTCCTGTGTTGTAGGATGTTTGGCAGCATCTCTGGCCTCTACCCCCAGCTGCTAGTACCACTTTCAAGTTGTGACATCAAAATTGTCTTCAACAGCCGGGCTCGGTGGTTCAGCCTGTAATCCCGCGCCTTTGGGAGGCTGAGGTGAGTGGATTGCCTGAGCCC
>NW_007232379.1:270822-278494 GCF_000164805.1 Carlito syrichta
AAAAATTGTCTTCAGCTCAAACCTGTAATCCCAGGACTTTGGAAGACTGAGGTGAAGGGATTGCCTGAGCCCACAGGTTTGAGAACAGCCTGGGCAACTTGAGAGACCTCATCTCTACAATAAATCAAGAAAATTAGCGGAGCGTGGTAGCACGCGCCTGTAGTTCCAGCTACTTGGAAGGCTGGGCGAAAGGATTGCTGGAGCCCAGCAGTTTGAGGCTACGGTGGCCGTGAACGTGCCACTGAACTCCAGCCTCGGTGACAGAGTGAGACTCCAACTTAAAAAAAAAAAAAATGTCTTTGGACATTGCCAAATGTCCCCCGAGGGGCAAAATCCTCCTCCTACCTTTGAGAACTACTTATTTAACTTAATGTACATAAATGCAGAAAGATGTGAAGAAATGTACACCAAACTGATTTGTTATCAGTCACTACTGAGGAGGAGCCTGGAAATAGGGTGTGGCAGCTTTTGCTTCTCTGTGTTGTTTTAAATTATCTTACACTGTGATTATATCCATGTGTTACCTGTGTAATGGAAAAAAATAAAAAAGAAGCTGGGTTTGGGTTCAAGCTGGCAGTGGGGCAAGGGCCTTAGGCTTCATAAAAAGTAGCAGGAGGCAGCAGGAGAGAGCTTTCCACTCCCTGCTTCTACAGATGGCTTATAGTCCTGTGCTTTGGCACTGGAGCTTTGGTAAGGCTATTAATGGGCTATACCTGATGCCTTCCTCTCCTTGGAGTGAAAGGGGGGTGTTTGGGACCTGTGTTCTTTAGAGAGCTAGGAAGGCTAAAGAGAGGAGTTTCCAAGGAGTTTCCCTGGGAGAAAAGAAGAGGAGTGGAAAAAGCCATCAAGCACACAGATGTACCCAAGACCCTACAAGCCAGAGGGCAGACAGGAGGATGATACAATCGAGTCAGGGGTGGGTATCAAAATTGAGGCAGGTGGGTACCATAGCAAGACCTTGTCTCTACCAAAAAAAAAAAAAAAGCCAGGCATAGTGGCATCGCCTGTTGTCCCAGCTACTTGTGAGGCTGAGGCTGAAGGATCACCTGAGACCAGGAGGTCGAGGCTGTGATGGCCATGAACGTGCCATTGCACTCCAGCCTAGGTGATGGAGTAAGACCCCAACTCAAAAAAAAAAATCAAGGTGGGAAGGGAATATGAGGCCAGGAAGGGGAAACTCAGCAGAACCAAATCACAAGGAAACTCTGTGTGTGTCTGTGTGTGGTTAGGGGGAATATGAGTGGTTACCTCCTAGAACAAATGTTTGCCATCTGGGCCAGTGGTTCTCAACCCTGACTGTGCATTAGAATGACCTAGGAAAAATGAAGAGAAAGGCCCCTCTTCTGATTGACTAGGTCAGAATCATTGAGAAAGGGGCTGAGGAATCTGTAATTTTTTTTTTTTTTTTTGAGTTGGAGTCTCACTCTGTTGCCCAGACTGGAGTGCAGTGGCCGCTCCCGGCCACTGCAGCCACGACCTGCTGGGCTCCGGGAATCCTTCCGCCTCGGCCTTCCAAGTAGCCAGAATTACACGCATGCGCTACCACGCCCGGCTGATTTTTTTTGATTTATTGTAGAGATGAGGTCTCGCTGCCCAGGTGGATCTCGAACCCGCGGGCTCAGGCAATCCACTCACCTCAGCCTCCCAAAGGCGTGGGATTACAGGCTGAGCCACCAAGCCCGGCTGGAATCTGTAATTTTTGATAGAGATTGCACTTTGGGAAACACTGCTCTGGGTTGGTTTGTAGATATGGCAATCCAATTTAAAAGACTGGGGGAAAATATATGGATCATGGTATGTCCCAGCAGCCTTCATGATTTGCTTTCTCAGTTCCCTAGGTAGTCCCAGAAACTAGGATGAAGGTAATAATTATCTGAGTGGAATATTGGATTGGTTGTGAGATAAAGAGAATCTTTATAAATTTCATTTTTAAAAGTTTTGGAAAGGGACCAAATTTACACTACTAAGTCACAATGAGTCACTGTTCTTGTTCCAAATTGGTGTTTGAAGATATTGAAAGCAGAAGTGCTGTTGACTCATCTGATGGCTGTTTATTGAGCACCCCTGATTATGAACAAAGCTACAGAAGAATCAAAGATGAGTGAGACCATCTCTGCCCAGAAGAGGACTAGAAATTCATCCAAGGAGACAGATGTGCAAACAACTCCTTGAGTGTGGCGCAGGATCACATCAGGGCTGGAAAGGAGATAGAAGAAATGTGCTGTGGACCCAACAGGAAGGGCATGAACAGCCGTGGGAAGCTTCACCAGGGCTAGAGTATGGAAATGCTGCATATTTGTGTCACTACTACTTACTCCCTTCTAAATTCTGTTTTATTTCAATTTAGTATGTAGGTGGACAGAACATTCAGAAAAAAACTGGGCTCCTTCCAAATCTTTTTTCCCCTCAATGTTTTATTAGGATCAATTTCAAGCATATAAAAGTGTAAATAGGAGCATAGTGAATACACATATACCCTGTGTGTAATTCAACAATTGCTAACTAACATTTTGCCACGTTTACTTTATTTTTAATTTTTAATTTTTTTGAGTTGGAGTCTCACTCTGTCACTCAGGCTGGAGTGCAGTGGCATGTTCACAGTCATCACAGCCTCGACCTACTGGGCTCAGGTGATCCTTCCGCCTCAGCCTTCCAAGTAGTTGGAACTACAGGCATGCACCACCACACCCGGCTAATTTTTTGGTTTATTGTAGAGACAAGGTCTCACCATGTTGCCCAGGTTGGTCTCGAACCCATGGGCTCAGGCAATCCTCTCACCTCCTCCTCCCAAAGTGCTGGGATTAAGGCATGAGCCACTGCTCCCAGCCTACTTTATTTTTATGTATTTTTGGAGGTAAATTTTGATTATAATTTGTAAACTTCATAACACTTCATCCCTGAGTACTTCTGTATGCTTCTTCTAAGAATAAAGACTTTCTTTTTATAATTATCTTATCTTAGGAAGTTAACAATAATTTCATAATATCAAACTATAGTTCATACTCAAACTTTCACTATTGATACCGAATGAAGTCTACATAAGCGCCTATATTTTCCCCCACCCCTTTTCTTAAACTAGATTCCATGCTAAATTCACACATGGCATTTGGTTGTTATTTCTCATTAGTTTTTTTTTTTTTACAATATTGATTCTTTGTTGTCTATTTCCTCATGGAACATTTAACTTGCTCCTTTAGTTCCTGTTGTTTCTTGCAAACTAAAAGTTGAGTCTGGAGGCTTGACTGATAGATTTATATTAAAAGCTTTTTGGTAAGAATATTTAATGGATAATGTAGATTTTTTAAGTGCATCACATCAGTTTTTCTAAGTTTCTTTTTAAGTTTTGGGGGAACGTGAAAATATATTCAGTACCTGAAGCCAAAGAGATATTTGGTGGTATCAGGCTCATTTCAATACAGATAATTACCAAGCAGAAGGCCAGGGTCTCTTGTTACACTCTGTCAGGTTTAGAAAACAAGATGGTCGATGGAACATAACTAGGTGGGATTTCACTATTTGGATGTCTGTTTATCCCCAAGCTAATTACAGAAAATGTAGTTGGATGGAGAACTTTCAAAGTGGGTTGGAAATCAACAGAATCAGAGTGAACATGAAGGTTCTCCTTGAGTCCTCCAGTCAGATAGTGGGAAAGAGGACTAGAAGATACTAGGAAAAATAATTATCAATAACTTTTAGAGAAGACTGCTTGTGGGGATTTGATAATTAAATAAGCCCTATTCTGCTATGGGTTTTGGTCAACTTGGGAGACATAGTTGTCACAAGAACATAAAAGTTAGGTGTCAGTCACATTATTTTAGTTTGGTTGGAGTCCACTAGGAAAACTGGATTAGAGAAGGTGGTTTATAGTCGAGGTAGAAATGGAGCTCTTTGTATAGTTACTCACACCCTGCCCACTGAACTGCCAACTTTTGTGATTGTTAATTTTATGTGTCAACTTGATTGGGCCATGAAGTGCCCAGATATTTGGTCAAATATTATTTTGGGTATGTCTGTGAGGGTGTTTTTGGATGAGTTTATTCAGTAGACTGAGTGAAGCAGATTGTCCTTTCTAACGTGAGTGCCTTCATAATCAGTTGCAGATCTAAAAAGAACAAAAAGACGGATCTTCCTGTAAGTGAAAAGGAATCCTGATGTCTGAACGTTTTAAGCTGGGACAGAGAACTTTTCCTGCCCTTAGATTCAACGTGAAACAACAGTTTTTCTTGGGTCTTGAGTCTGCTGGTTTTCAGACAGGAACTATACCATCAGTTCTCCTGGGTGTTTGACTTGCCGGCTGCACGTCTTGGAACTTCTAAGCCTCCATAATTGTGTGAACCAATTTCTTATACTAATTTTTTTTTCTCTCTCTCTTTTTGTATGCATGTGTATGTATCTTATTGGTTCTCTTTCTTTGAGAAACTAAACATAGCCTCCCACTTGTAGGTGGAGCAGCCGGAGTTATACCTGGTATGCCTTGCATGGTAGTGAGACAGGAGATAGCTAGAGCAAGGCTAGGCAGACCGACAGGCGGGTCCTCTGGTGACAATGTAGTGAACTCTTGGCAGGCCTCTCAAGCTGGGCGTGGGTAAACAAGCTCCTTGTGAGACTCTCAAGCTAGAGTTTAGGTACTCACTGCTGGGATCAAAAACCAACCAATCAGCTCACCATTAGGTCCCTACTTTAATACTGACCAATCAGAACAGCTACAACTCACAGTTAGTGTGAGCCAATCAGTTTTCAGCCCCAGATGGGTAACCACTTTGGGTCCCCTCCTGCTGTGGGAGCTTTTCTGTCCTCCATAAATCCTGCTCTCTCACCTTCCGGCTGTCCATGTCCCTCATTCTTCCTGGGTATGAGACAAGAACCTTGACCCTGAAGAGCTGCAGAAGATCATCGGAGTCAAAAAGTCACACACTCCAGAGACTGGCTTGCCAGCTGACATTGCCAGCTGAACCAGGAGAGCTGCTGGAGGAAGGTGAGACTCCAAAGCTGAGGCACCCAGGGAGCTAGACTTGCCAGCCCACCAAACCAGCAACACTCTCAGGGCTTGACTTGCCAGCCCGTTAGAGCCAACACCCTGGGGCCTAGGCTTGCCAGCCCCACTCCCCCAATTGCAACACTCAGGGGTTGGCTTGCCAGCCCATTAGAGCTGACACTTGTGGGGCTAGGCTTACTTGCCCCTCCACGACCCTCTATGGGCCTTGGCTGGCTGACCCATTGAGCTGAGACTCTTGAAACCCAGGATGACCTGAAAAATCCGCATCAGTAGGAAGGAAGTGCAACATGAGTGGTGACATTTTTTCCTCTTCCCCAAATCAGATAAGTCATCCTTGACCTGTATGGATCAGTGAATAAGAGGGAACCACAGAGAAAGATTTCCTCACCAATATCCTCCAAGAGGGTGGACATATTAGGCATAGCAACCAGAATAAGGACTCAGAGAGAAGTTGAAGAGAGGAACTTCATCTATCAATTGGGTGTACTGAGGATCAGAACACACATATGATATCTCAAATATTGCCTCAAAAGAGAAGCTAACCTGAGTTAACTTTAATAAGAAAAGCAGATTAGAGCTGGATTCAGCCCAGACCAAGAAATGTATCACTTTAAGACATACTAATAAATGCCAAAAATTATTTTCAACTGTTTGTCTGCATGGATAAATAAAGAATATCTGCCCAACTTTGTAGCAAAAATTCATAACTCTTAAAAATTACAAGAAATATTCACAACATATAAAATAACTTTTGATTTGGATAAATTATTCCATACACAAGACAAAAATCTTGCCTCATTGTGATAGATTGTTTCTACCAGAAAAGTTTGGATTACTGGCAATTTTTAAAAAGTTTAATTTGGAAAATTGATAGATACAATTATATGTTTTTACTGTTTGACATGATGTTTTGATGTATTGTAAAATGACTAAATTTAGCAAATTAACATATGGATTATCTCACAGAGTTATCATTTTTGTAATAAGGACACTTTAGATTCAATATCCTAGCATTTATTAAGAATGCAACATATTATTAACTATAGTCACCTTTTTTTTTCTTTTTTGAGTTGGAGTCTCACTCTATTGCCCAGGCTGGAGTGCAGTGGCACGCTCATGGCCACCCCAGCGTTGATCTGCTGGGCTCAGGCAATCCTTCCGCCTCAGCCTTCCAAGTAGCCAGAACTACAGGAGCGTGCTACCACGCCTGGCTAATTTTTAAAAAATTTAATGTATTGTAGGGATGAGGCCTCACCAAGTTGCCCAGGCTGTTCTCGAACCCCTGGGCTCAGGCAATCCCCTCACCTCGAACTTTCAAAGTGCTGGGATTACAGGCCATTGCACCTGACCGTCACCATATTTTTAATAGGTCTCTTGAAATTATTCCTTCTTCCTAACTGAAATTTTGTGTGCTTTGACCAACATCTCCCCAGCCCTCTCCCCCCAAATCATCCCTGACTCTGGTAGCTACCATTTTATTCTCTACTTTTATAATATCAACTTTTTTAGATTCCACATATGATAAATGAGATCATGTGGTATTTGTCTCTCTGTGTCTGACTTATTTCACTTAACATATTATTCTCCAGGCTTATCCCTGTTGTCACCAAATGACAAGATTTCCTTCTTTTTAAAAGTTAAATAGTGTTCCATTGTGTATATATGCCTTATTTTCTTTATCTATTCATTTGCGGATGGGCCCTTAGGCTGATTCCATATCTTGACTATTGTGAACAATGCTACAATAAACATGAAAGTGCACATACCCTTTTGACATATTGATTTCATTTCCTTTGGATATAGGAGGTCCAACAATTAGATTTACTAACCATCCTAGAAAAAGCGCTACATACCTCATTGCTGATTATCACTATGGTCACCTTTGAAGTATGCCCCTTGGGAAACCAAGCACTGATGCCAGTGCCTAGTTCACCCATCCAAGCACTTTTTGAACTCTTTCTGGAATGACCATCAGAGCTAGCATCGTTATTTGTTGAGGTGTGACAATTAAGTTCATGAACCTACCATATGGGCTTACAGCAGCACTATACAAATAATTGTATGGGAACACCCTCCCTACTCACCTGATCTGGCCTCCAATGACTTTTTTTTTTAGCTGAAGATAAAGGAAATATTGAAAGGAAGACATTGACGACATTAAGGATAATATAATAGCTCTGATGACCATTCCAGGAAAAGAGTTCCAAAATAACTTTGATAGGGAGAATAGGTGCTGGCGTCAGAGCATAGCTTCGCAAGGGGAGTGCTTTAAAGGTGATTGTAGTGATATTCAGCAGTGAGGTATGTAGCACTTTTTCTAGGATGAGTTTGCGAACAACTTAATTGTTGGACCTCATATATCCAGTTGTAAAACTGCTAAATCATATGATAGTTCTATTTTTAACTATTTGAGGAACATTTATACCATTTCCCATAATGACTGTACTAATTTACATTTCCAACAACGGTGTGCAAGAGTTGCTTTTCTTTTTTTTTTGAGTTGGAGTCTCACTCTGTCACCCAGACTGGAGTGCAGTGGCTGCTCCCGGCCACCGCAGCCTTGACCTGCTGGGCTCCGGCGATCCTTCCGCCTCAGCCTTCCAAGTAGCCGGAATTACAGGCATGTGCTACGAAGCCCGGCTGATTTTTTTATTTATTGTAGAGATGAGGTCTCAC
>NW_007232379.1:278514-285373 GCF_000164805.1 Carlito syrichta
GCAGTGGCTGCTCCCGGCCACCGCAGCCTTGACCTGCTGGGCTCCGGCGATCCTTCCGCCTCAGCCTTCCCAGTAGCCGGAATTACAGGCATGTGCTACCATGCCCGGCTGATTTTTTTATTTATTGTAGAGATGAGGTCTCACTGCCCAGGCGGGTCTCGAACCCGCGGGCTCAGGCAATCCACTCACCTCAGCCTCCCAAAGGCGCGGGATTACAGGCTGAGCCACCGAGCCCATCTAAGAGTTGCTTTTCTTTTGCTTTTATCCTTGCCATCTTTTGTCTTTTTGATAATAGCCATCATAACAGATGTGAGGTGATATCACATTGTGGTTTTAACTTGTATTTTCCTGCTGAGTAGTGATGCCGAACATTTTAAAATATAGTTGTTGGCCATTTCTATGTCTTTTTTAGGTCCTTTACTTTTTTTTTACTTGGAGGTCTCATTCTGTCACTCAGGCTGGAAAGCAGTGGCATGATCATGGCTCACTGCAACCTTGAACTCCTGGGCTCAGGCGGTCCTTCTGCCTCAGCTTCCCAAGTAGCTGGGACTATAGGCACAGGCAACATCCATGACTAATTTTTTGATATTTTGTGAAGATGGGGTCTTGCTATGTTGCCTAGGCTGATCTCTAACTCCTGAGTTCAAGCAATCCTTCTGCCTTGGCTTCCCAAAGTGCTGGGATTATAAGCACGAGCTGCCGTACTCAGCCAGTCCTTTACTCACTTTTTAATTGGGTTATTTGTTTTCTTGCTATTGAGTTGAGTCCTATTATATTTTGTATATCAACTCCTTATCAGATGTATAGTTTGTAAATATTTTTTCCAATCTGTAGGTTGTTCTTTCAGTCTGTTGTTTCCTTATGGTGTGCAGAAGCTTTTTAGTTTGATGTGATCCATTTGTTTAATTTTGCTTTTTTTGCCTATGTTTTTGGAGTCACATTGAAAAACCTATTGCTCAGACCAATGTCATGGAGATTTTCCTTATATATATTTTTTTCTCTAGTAGTTTCACAGTTTTCAGTCTTACATTTCAGTCTTTAATTCATTTTGAGTTGTTTTTTGTATATGGTGTAACATAAGGATTCATGTTCATTATTCTGTATGTGGATATCTGGTTTTCTGAACATTATTTATTAAAGATACTGTCCTTTTCCCTTTGTTCCTGGCTCCTTTGTCAGAATTCAGTAGTTTGTAAGCATGTGGATTTATGTTTGGGCTCTCTATTTTGTTCCATAGGCCTATGTGTCTGTTTGTATGCCAATATCATGCTGTTTTGGTTACTATATGTAATATATTTTGAAGTCAGTAGTGTGATGCCTCCAGCTTTGTGCTATTTGTTAAAAAGTGCTTCGGCTATTTGAGATCTTTTGTGGTTTTACACAAATTTTAATTTTTTATATTTCTGTGAAGAATGTCATTGGTATTGTGATAGTAATTGCTTTAAATCTGTAAATTGCAGCTGGGTTCGGTGGCTCAGCCTGTAATCCTGTGCCTTGGGAGGCTGAGGTGAGTGGATTGCCTGAGCCCACAGGTTAGAGACCCACCTGGGCAACTTGGTGAAACCTCATCTCTACAGTAAATCAAAAAATTAGCCGGGTGTGGTAGCATGCGCCTGTAGTTCCAGCTACTTGAAAGGCTGAGGTGGAAGGATGGCTGGAGCCCAGCAGGTCGAGGCTGCAGTGGCCAGGAGTAGCCACTGCCCTCCAGTCTGGGCGACAGAGTGAGACTCCAACTCAAAAAAAAAAAAAAAAAAAATTCTGTAAATTGCTTTAAATGGGATTGTTTTCTTGATTTTTCCCCCCCAGATATCTCAACTGCTAGTGTATAGAAATGCTATGATTTTTGAATGTTGATTTTATGTCTTGTAACTTTACTGAATTTGTATATTAGTTCTAAAATGTTTTTGGTGTATTCTTTATGATATGTTTCATAAATATAAATATTTATGATATATAAATATATGTTTATATTCTGTAACCAGAAACAATTTAACTCCTTTCTTTTTAATTTGAATGCCTTTTATGTCTTTCTATTGCCTAGTTGCTCTGGCTAAGACCTTCAGTACTATATTACATAGAAGTGGCTAGAGTGGGCATTCTTTTTTTTGTTCAGGATCTCAGAGTAAAAGCTTTGAACTTTTCCCTGTTGAGTATATGATATTAGCTATGAATTTGTCATAAATGGCTCTTATTGTGTTGAGGTAAATTCCTTCTATGCATAGTTTTTTGAGCACTTTAAGCATGAAAGTTTGTTGAATTTTGTCAAATGCTTTTTCTACAACTACTGAAATGATCGTGTTGCTTTGTCCTTCATTATGTTAATCTGATGTATTGATTTATGCATGCTGAACCATCCTTGCATCTCTAGAATGAATTCCATTTGATCATGGAGAATAATCTTTTTAATGTGCTGTTGAATTCTACTTTCTTGTATTTTGTTGCAGAGTTTTGCATCTATGTTCATCAGAAACACAGGCCTGTAGTTTTTTTTTCTTTTACTTTTTCTTCTTTGTAGTGTCTTTGTCTGGCTTTGATATCAAGGTGATGCTGGCCTTATAAAATGAGTTTGGAAATACTCTCTCTTTCTCAGTTTTTGGAAAAGTTTGAGAGGAATTGGTATTTATTCTTTGTTTGCTTGAATTCATTGGGTCTTGGACTGTTTTTTGGATGGAAGACTTTTAGTTACTGATTTAATATATTTGTTATTGATCTGTTCAGATTTTCTATTTCTTCATAATTCAACCATGGTAAGTTGTATGTATCAAGGAATTTACTCATTTTTTCTAGGTTATCCAATTTGTTGGTGTATAATTGCTCATAATAGTCTATTATAATCCTTTGTATTTCTGTTGTATCAGTTGTGATGTCTCCTTTTTATTTCTGATTTTAATTATTTGAGTCTTCTCTCTTTTTTGTAGTCTAACTGAATGTTTGTCAATTTTGTTTATCTTTTTAAAAAACTGTCTTTTAGTTTCATTGGTTTTTTTTCTATTTCTTTTTTAGTCTCTAAATTTTCTTCTCTGATTGTTATTTCCTTTCTTCTACTAACTTTGAGCTTTGCTTGTTCTTGTTTTTCTATCTAGTTTCTTTTACTTTTCTCCTTCACCTTCTCTTCTTACTGCCATTATTAATAGGTAAGAATTTACTTCTTATCAATAATTACCTGCCATTTCATTAATTGTTTTCTAGTTATTTATAGATCCTTTGTTCCTTTCTTCTTCTCTTGCTACCTTCCTTTGTGGATAAGTGGATTTTTCTAGTGTTTTGATTCCTTTCTGTTTATTATTTGTGTATCTATTTTTGTGGTTACCATGAGGCTTAAAAATATCCTATCATTATGCAATATAGGGCCTGGATATGCACTCTTGGTTAATAATAAACAATTGAAAGGACAGCCTATACAGCACAAAAGAAGGGAGAGAAGGCACAAAAGAAAAATTAAATTTACTGTAAGAATCAGAAGAAAATTTTGGAAGATATTTCTTTGATGGTTTTTATTAATATATAAAAAGAAATAACTTCTATGTGCAAGAATAAACTTTAGAAAGGGTTTATTCAAATGAAAAACATAGTAGTCAAAATCTGTATTGAATTCAGAAAAGAATAAATTTGTGTTTTTTGAATTATATGGCTATTTTAAACTAATGGCAACTTAACTTTGATTGCAAAAACAAACAAACAAACTTTTACTCCACTCCCCACAATTTTTGATGTATGCTTTTACTCCACACCCCACAATTTTTGTTGTAACAATTTGCATCTTTGATATTGCATGTTCCTTAACAAATTATTATAGATATTATTTTTAATAGTTTTGTCCTTCACCTTTGTACTAAAGACATAAATAATTTACACACCATCATTACAGTATTAAGAATATTCTAAATTTGATTGTACATTTACTTGTAGCAGTGAGTTTTACACTTTTTGTTATTTTTATGTTATTCATTAGCATCTTTTTCTTTCAGTTTGAATAATTCCTTTTAACATTTTTTGTAACACACGTCTGGTGGTGATGAATTCCTTCAGATTTTATTTGTGTGGAAAAGTATCTCTCCTTCATTTCTGAGGGATAGCTTTGCTGGTTGTAATATTCTTGGTTGGTAGTTTTTTTTGTTGTTGTTGTTGACCAGCATTTTGAATATATTTTATCATTCTCTTATGGCTTGTAAGGTTTCTGTTGAGATGTGTGCTGCTAGCTGTATTGGAACTCCCTTACATGTTATTTTCTTCTTTTTTCTTGCTGCTTTCAGAATCCTTTCTTTGTCTTTGATCTATGACAATTTGATTATTATATGTCTTGGGATAGTCTTATTTGGATTGGATCTGATTAGAGACCTTGATTTTCTTGCACTTGAATATTTACATCTTTCTCTAGGCTTGGAAAGATTTGGCTACTATTTATTTTAGTAAGCTTTCTATTCTTTCTTCTCTTCTTCTTAAACTCCAGTGACTAGAAGGTTGCTCTTTTGATGCTGCCCCATAAGTCCTGGAAGCTTTATTTATTCTTTTTTAAAAATTTATTTATATTTATTATTTTTATTTTTATTATAAAGGTGTGGGGCACATTTCAGGTTTAGGTATATAAACATTGATCATGCAGGTACACTTGTTGATGAGGTATGCCCCTTCCTCCCCTAGCAGTTTCCCTCAACTGCCAATCTCACCCCTCTGTCCTGACAGTTTCCCACTACTGCCAATTGCTTTCTTATATCACTATAATTGTTCAAGGTGTGCTTATGAGTGAGAACATATGGAACTCTGTTCTCTGTTCCTGTGAAAATTCCTGAGTATGATCAACTTCAAATCCATCCAAGTTGCTGCAAAGTCCATATATTTGTCCTCTTTATGGCTGCATAATATTTCATCATGTATATGTACCACATTTAAAAAATCTAGTCCAACTTCGATGGCAACATGATTGGTTCCATGTTTTTGCTATTATGAATAGAGCTGCAACAAACATATGTGTGCAGGTATCTTTTTGGTAGAATGATTTGAGTTCCTCCAGGTATATTTCCAATAGGGGAATTGCTGGGTCATATGGAAGGTCAATTTCTAGTTCTTTCCGGAATTGCCACACTGTCTTCCAAAGAGGCTGCACCAGTTTGCATTCCCACCAGCAGTGTAGAAGCTTTCCTTTATCTCCACATCCTCACCAGCATCTGTTGTTGTTTGTTTTATTAATGATGGCCATTCTTACAGGAGTTAGGTGATATCTCAGTGTGGTTTTGATTTGCATTTCTCTGATAATGAGTGAGGCTGAGCACTTTTTCATGTGTCTGTTGGCTGCCTGTTTATCTTCTTTGGAGAAGTGTCTATTCATGTCTTTTGCCCACTTTTTAAAGGGGCTGTTTATTTTTTTCCTTTCAGCGCATTTGAGTTCCTTGTAGATCCTAGATGTTAGACCTTTGTCAGATAAACAGTTGGCAAATATATTTTCCCATTCTGTGGGCTGTCTCCCTGATCTCTTGATGGTTTCTTTTGCTTTGCAGAAGTTTGTTAATTTGATGAGGGCCCACTTGTCCATTTTATTTCTTAAGGTATTGGCCTTAAGGGTTCTAAATAGGAATTGGTTCCCAGTTCCAATTTTCATAAGGGTGTCTCCTGTGTTTTCTAAGATTCTTATAGATTCTTGAGGCTTTACATTCAGGTCTTTGATCCATTTCAAGTTAATTTTTGTATATGGTGATAGATAGGGGTCCTGTTTCAATCTTCTGCATGTGGTCAGTCAGTTTCCCCAGCACCATTTATTGAATAGGTTCTCCTCTCCCCAGTGGTTGTTGTTGGAGGCTTTGTCAAAGATGAGTTGGTTGACGAATTGAGGCTTTGCTTCCAGAATCTTTATCCTGTTCCATTGGTCTCTATGTGCCTGTTCTTGTACCATTGCCAGGCTGTTTTGATTACTGTAACCTTATAGTAAAGTTTGAAGTCTGAAAGTGTGATACCTCCTGCTTTGTTTCTTTTGCTAAGGATTGTTTTAGCTATTCATAGTCGTTTATGTTTCCAAATGAATTTCTGTATTGTCATTTCCAGGTCTGAGAAGAATGATGTTGGTAGCTTATAGGGTATTGCGTTGAATCTGTAGATTGCCTTTGGTAGGATGGATATCTTAACAATGTTGATTCTTCCTGTCCATGAGCATGGAATATTTTTCCATTTGTTTGTGTCCGCTTGGATTTCTTTAAGCAGTGTTTTGTCACTTTCACTGTAAAGGTCTTTCACTTCTCTGGTTAGGAAGATGCCAATGTATTTCATTTTTTGGTGGCTATTGTGAATGGGATTATGCTTTATATTTGGATCTCTACCTGCTTGTTGTTAGTTTAAAGGAATGCAAATATCTTTTGCCCATTTATGTTATACCCTGAGATTTTCCCAAAGTCATTTATCAGTACAAGCAGGTTTATGACAGATTCTCTTGGATTTTCAAGGTATAGGATCATATCATCAGCAAAGAGGGATAACTTGACTCCTCTTCTCCTATTTGGATACTCCTGATTTCCTTCTCTTGTCTAATTGCCTGAGCTAGGACTTCCAACACAATATTGAATAAGAGGGGTGAGAGTGGGCAGCCTTGTCTTGTTTCAGTTTTCAGGGGAAATTATTCTAGTTTCTGACCATTTAGCAATATGTTAGCTGTGAGTTTGTCATAGATGGCACTTACAATTTTGAAGTATGTTCCTTCTTTTTTTTTATAATCGATATTTTTTATTATGATATTGTGGTGTACAGTTAAGGGTTAGGTATACAAATATGTTTCGTTTAGGCACCCTTGTTGATAAGAGGTGTTTTCCTGTCCCCAGACAGATATTTACTACCATTAATCCCATCTCCCTCCCCCCCCATAGTTTCCCACTAC
>NW_007232380.1:0-3619 GCF_000164805.1 Carlito syrichta
TCCTGGCCGCCTGGCTGCGAAGTGTGTGAGCCTGTGGGGAGGCTGGGAGACAGGCGGCCGGGCGGAGAGGGCTTGGGGAAAGGGCTGCCCTGTCTGGGAGGAAGGAGTGCCAGCAGCCCAGGGGCTTCCAGGGCGTTAGGAGGGAGGAGGGAAGGCGAGGGTGCTCAGGCGGGGCCTGGTCCTTGCCTCCGTGGGAGCGCACCCTCGCCTGCTCTCGGAGTCGCCAGCACACCCACAGGCCCACGCACCCACGGGTACAGCCGCCCCCTGGGGTGGCAGATGCCTGGGCTGATTCATGGGGCTGACTGGGCTCCCGCTGAAGCCGCCAGCCCCGACCTCCGAGGCCGTGGCACGGGGAGCCTGGCGGCCGCTGGCCACACCTGCATGCAGCAGGGTGGGGGCTTCCTGGGGTGCGTCGGGTTGGGGCCACCGCACGGGGTGGGTGATGGGGAGAACAGCCCTGCTGAGGCCACAGGCGACGTCCGCTCCAGAGGACCAGCTGCCGCAGCCCTTCCAAGAGCGGTGCAGGCCAGGGCCACCACTGCGGGCCAGGTGAGTGCACGCCCGCCCTCTTCCCTGAAGACTCCCGGTTGCCTCAGCCTGAGTCGCAGAACAGACATCCTGGCCAGAAAACACCCTCTCTTGCTCTTAACCGAGCAAAGTAGGACAGATGCTAGAGGCATACAGACGGCGCTCACACTTGCCCTCTTGCCTGAGAATCTGGGAAGTGAGAGGACTGGGACGGGATGGGGGGGGGGCAGGAAGAGCAGGGGAGGGAACCACTTGGAGCCTCTGACTGTGGGAAGAGACTCCAGGCCAGGACAGAGGTGCTCTCTGCGGCTGCTGCCAAGAATAACCGGGCGCCTCCGGGGGGATGCCCAGGGTGCGTCACTTCCTGCCGCGGGCTGCTGCCCAGGGGTGGAGCGGGTGGGGTGGGCGGATGGGAGGCCGGGGCAGGAAGGGCCCCACCCCATCGCAATGGCCTCCGGGCAAGTCATCCATCAGTGGAGACTGACTCCTGTGTGTGCCGGCTGGCAAGCGGCTGCGGGTGTTTCTTCTGAGTGTTTGTGGGGCCAGGGAGGTGCCCTACGGGGAGCCCAGACGTGCACCTCGGGACACCCCGTGTCTTCAAGGCTGGGACCGGGGCCCAGACCACACAGCTCGGCGCAGCCCACGTCTCAGTGTCGGGGCTGGGGTCTAGCAAAGACCGCACAAATCAGGGCACCCCATGTCTTCAAGGCTGGGACCGGGGCCCAGACCATCTAGCTCAGGGCACCCCATGGCTTCCAGGCTGGGGCTGAGCCCCAGACCATGTAGTTCGGGCACCCCGTGACTTCAAGGCTGGGGCTGGGGCCCACACCACACAGCTGGGGCGCCGGTGTCTGGAGTCCGTGTCTCCCAAGACCTGGGACTCCTCCCAAGACCTCCGTGGTGCTGTCCCCGCCCAGGAACTGGAACTGCTTTCTTTTTAAACACAGTGCCTCTCCGCTCCTGGCTGTGTGGCCCACTGCAGCCCTGAGGGTGGAGGGCCTGTTGACGGAAGGCCTGGTGGCCGCGCTCCTCGAAGGTTCTGTGTGAGCCTTTCCGTGGATATCCTCGAAACTGCCGCCAGCTGTCCCTGCCAGCGTCACCGGGTCTGGGTGGGGTGTGGCGGCTCCAGGAGCCCGGGTGAATCTCGAGCAGCTGTGAGCAAAGGGGCATGCCCTGGCCCTGTGATCCCGGCCCCTCAGTGGCAGGCCACACGCTGGAGTCTGTGTCCAGGAGCGTCGGCCTGAGGCCGGGCCCACCGCGTCCCCGGTGTGAGCTCTCCCAGGGTCACCCCTTCTGAGCCTGCTAGCTCGCCTGGACGGTGGTGGCCTTGCCAGACGTGCCTCCCTGGGCCGGCCTCACGCGAGAGGGGGCGAGGTGGCCTGGGAAGCCTGAGCCTGGGGGCGGGGCCTCCTGGTGGTGTGGTCCATCCCGTGCCCCGCCCCGGGCTTTTGCTGATTCAGAGCTCTACAGGAAGGGCTGTTTCTGACCCTGGGGTCCCTGCCCAGCCTCCTCCCCCGCGAAGCCGCACAGATTGACACAGGGACACCCAGGCCCCGGGAAGACACTTTCTGGAGTCCCCTTGGAGTGGCGACTCGGAGTGGCTTCCTTCAAAGCCGCCCTCGCTCAACAGGGAGAGGCAGTGCACTTTCCGTCTCTCCAGTGTTTCTTGGGCAGTCCTCAGGCAGACGCTCCTGGACCGGACCCTGCTGGATGCTCCTCGGCAGAAGCAACCGTGGGCTCTGCCCTCCCGCGCTCCCAAGCCGCCGTGGCTCCCCTCACCTGGTGCGGAAGCTGGCCTGAGCCGGCGCGAATGGGGCCGATGCCCGGGGCGCCTGAGGCGCACAGGGCTGCGGGCTGGGAGTGTGGGCCTCAGGCCTGCCGGAGGCGCTTCTCAGCCGGAGCTGACGGGACTGGGCGGGGCCCAGGCGGCTGGCATCGGGCTGGGCTGGCGGCGCATCGCCTCGCCTGTGTCCCCACGGGTGTTCCCTGTGGTGACGGTCTCGGGGCCTCGGCCTGAGGTGCGTCCCATCGTCATGCGGCTGCCTCGTGCTGGATTCCTGTTTCGTGCCAAGCCCTGCCCTCCAGCGAGGGCAGGTGCGGCCGCGGCCCCGGCAGGACCAGGCAGCCTGGGAGTGTCCAGCTTGGCCGCAGGTGCGGGTGTTCCGTGCTGCCCCGTCCAGGCGCCGTCCGAGGCTTCCCGGGGTCGCTGGTCGGGCGGGGGCGGGCCGGTGGGGAGACACAGGGAGCAGCGCCAGGCTGTCGTCGGCCGGAGGCCCCGTGTCAGGGAAGCGAGCCAGCTCAGAAGGACGGATGCTGCGCGTCCTCGCTCGCGCGGGCCTCACGCATCTGCCAGACCCGAGAAGGGACTGGGAGGAGAGGGCGGGGTGAGGGGGACAGACATGCCGCCCGGTGGAGGGAGCACGCTTTGGTGTTCAGGGACAGTGGGGAAGTTAGGGTCAGCAACATGTCAGGGAACCAGAAGACGCTGCCGTGCTCCTAACACAGTGCACCTGTGCAGTGACGGGGCCCTGTGACACGGCCGCACACACGTGTCCAGGAACTCTGGGACACCCCACACAGGCAGGCGTTGCGGGTCAGTGAAGAAAGAAAACGAACAGAACAGGCCACTACGTAGCGTTGCGTGCGGGGGGAGCCGCTGGGAAGACCGGAGGGGTGAGGGGGGCCGTGTGTCGGGACAGGGCCCAGGGACGGCCCACAGCATGGCCACTTGGGGGAGGGGGCACGGCCGGGGCCAGGCCCTGGGGGAGGACCGTGTGGCCCTTCCGGGGCTGAGGGGAGGTGGAGCTCACAGGCGGGCCCCGGGGAGGGAGGTCAGCACACACGCACCCATCGCTCTCGTCTCCCAGGGCCAAGCAGGGTCTCCGTGGGTCTGCCCTCACAGCCCCAGCCCTGGCTTCCCGCTCGCACGTTGGCCAGCCTGGGACCCTCCAGGGAGACCCGCACAGGACACGGCGGCACGACTCACGCCAGCCACTCAGCCCTCCCTTCTCTGGCACCGCCCCTGCCACCCCAGGGTGGGGGTGGGGGGGCGAAGGCCACCACGGCCCTTCCTGCCCTCGGGGACAGG
>NW_007232380.1:4060-5369 GCF_000164805.1 Carlito syrichta
TCCTCCCTCCTCCCTGCCCCAAAATAAACAGCAGCTGCTGTTGGCTTCTCTCTGGCTGCCAGGCTGTTGGCGCCTGGGCTCGGCGTGGCCTTGCCCTTGGGGCTGCGTGGCCTGGGGCGCCAGGCCCTCTGCTCTGCCCTCCGGAGCCTGTTGCGCCAGCCGGCTGCTGTGCCTGGGCATGCCCTCACCCAGGCTGGTGGCCACGGCGGCACCCTGCGGCAAGGCCTGCAGGGGGCGGGCTGGGCTCCGGAGTCCAGCGTCACCTGGGCCCGCTGGTGACCTTGGGCGGGTGGCTTGACTCCCAGCCTCGGTTTCCTTCTTGGTAAAGGCAGCGCCTGGCGCCTGTGTCGCGCATGCCCCGGGGACTAGGAGCGGAGCCATCAAGCGCCCTCGGGAGGCAGGCTGCTGGGTGGCTCCAGCCCACAGTTTGGGGTGGCCTTCCTGGGGAGGGGCGAACGCTCGCACCCGCTCTTCCCATCCACGAGATGCTGGTCGTGGAAGGCTCTCCGGGCAAGCACGGGCAAGACCCTTGAGCAGGCACCGGGCGGGGGAGCTCCGTGGATGGAGCACCGCATGTGCTGTGTGTCGGAGGCGGTGGGAGGCCTGCAGAAGGCCACTGTGCGCCCACCAGGAGCCGACGGCATTCACCTCAGCCTGTCTGTTTTGCATTGGGTCTCACTCTCTTGCCCAGGCTGCAGTGCAGTGGTACCATCGTGGCTCCTGGCAGTCTCAGCCTCCAGGGCCCGGGAGATCCTTCCTCCTCAGCCTCCCGAGGAGCTGGGGCTACAGGTGTGCGCCACCACACCATCTAATTTTTTATTTTCTTGTAAAGAGGGCATCTCCCTGTGGGGCCCAGGCTGGTGGCGAACTCCTGGGCTCAAGCAATCCTTCCAACCTCGACCTCCCAGAGTGCTGGTATGATAGGCGTGAGCTGCCGCACCTGTCTCTAGCCTGCCTGCTGGGTCTGTGCTGCTGAGTCCTTGCTGGACCTCGTTTCCGCCCTGTGGCGAGAGCTCCCGCCGGGGCTGGGCAGCGGTGGAGGGTCGCGAGGCGGGTGTGGGAGGAGAGGGGGCTCCGTGCTCAGCAGCGGTTCTGCTGACGCCACGCCAGGAGCGGGAGGAAGGTCGCGCCCCACCGCGCACGGCCTTTGGGGCTGCCGAGTGGCGCCGGTCACCGTGGGCGTCGGTGCTGGTAGGGGTGCCCAGGTGTCCCCGGAGGCGCGGTTGTGAGGGGTCTGGGCAGCTTCCTGGCGCCAGCCCTCCCTGGCTCCACCCTGGGGCCTCGTCTGTCTCTG
This sequence comes from Carlito syrichta, assembly GCF_000164805.1. NCBI lineage: Eukaryota > Metazoa > Chordata > Mammalia > Primates > Tarsiidae > Carlito > Carlito syrichta. The sequence continues at coordinate 5,355 of NW_007232380.1, forward strand.
GCCTTCCCTCCCGTC
>NW_007232380.1:5491-15861 GCF_000164805.1 Carlito syrichta
ACAGGCCCTGGGGGTCCTCGCCAGGGCCCCATGCTGCACCGTCTCCCCAGAAGCCTGCCCCGTAGGCCCGCTGGGCCTGCCGTGCTGCCCCCTGCCCTCCGTGGTGCTGGTTCCTCGGGAGGCAACGCGGGCCCGCCCTGACCGCAGGGGGCTGCCTTCCTGGGGCGAGAGCGGCAGCTGAGCCAGGAGTGGAGGAGCGCAGCCAGGCAATCCACCAGGGCTCCCGCCTGGCTCTGGGCCCCGCACCAGCGCCGCACGGAGTGTGTGTGCCGTGGGCCGTCCCTTGGCCTCCGTGCCTCGGTGGCCTCTTCTGCAGGATGGGACTGTGTGCTTCCTCCAGGGCGGCTGGAGGATGAGCCAGCGGCCGACCCCTGCAGCTGTGGGCAAGTCGGTGGCCTGGGGCGGCTCCTCCCCCAGCCGGAGCCTCTGGGTCCTGACAGGCGCACGTTCAGAGCCCCAAGGCAGGCTGTCAGGTCCCACCCACCGGCTGATGGCCCCCCAGGGCTGGCGGCGCACCCCTCCCCGTGCTCCTGAGCAGGCACAGCAAGCTTCCTGGGTGTCTGGCGGGAGGGGGTGTCACACGGAGGGCGAGGGTGGGAGCCCGGGTGGGGAAGTCAAAGGCCGCCGCCGCCGCCGGGGAGAACGCCAGGGGCCCAGGGACAGGGCATCGCGGCGCCCCTCCCCCGTCCCATCTCGGAGCTTCTCCGATGAGGCCCGCGGTCCCAGCGGCACCCTCGAGGGGGCCCTGACACACGCCAGGCATCCCACCACGGGGATGCCGACAGGAGGTGCCGCATCCCTCTGCACCCTCGGGAGGCCTGGTCAGCGTCAGAAGACAGGGGAGGACGGCCACTGTGACATGAGTGGCCGCCGGACACACCCTGCCATGCCCAGTTCTCACAGCCATCCCACAGGGAAGGCGGCCCAGTTCCGGAGAGGGTTCGTCCAGTCCCTGTCACTGGCTGCATTCCTGGATAGTCCTTGTTCTCGGGCCCTCCCTGTGGTCAGGCAGGGCTCCAGGGGACTTCGATTCTGGAGTGAGGGGCCTGTGGATCCCCGCGTGGACTCGCCGTCACCCCTGGACCTGGCCCTCGCCCGCCTCTGCACTGGCAGGTGCACCTGACCTCGCTCCCTCGGAAGGAGGCCTGTCCTCCCGCTCACCAGGAGACACATGGGAATGGGGTGGACCCGGGGCCAGCCGCCTCGCCCCTCTGCCAGGCGGGTGGGAGGGAGCCCCGAGCCTTCGCCGTGTCCTCGGGGCCTCCCCCTCCACCCAGGGCTCGCTCCAGAGGTGGGGCTTCTCGCTGCTGTGGAGCCCGGGGGTGGGAGCACAGGGCAGGAGGTCAGGCTGGCTGTGTGGACGTGCTGTGGGTATGGACGACCTGCCACGAGGTGGGACGGTGGGGCTGGTGGTGGAGGAGCCGGGAAAGGCCCGGCCCGTCCACCTGCATCACCCCAGGCCCGGTGGGACCCTTGGGTGCGTGAGCTTTGTGCCCAGCATTCGCGCCCTGCCGGCAGATGCGGCCTGTTGGTCACGCTGTGCGTGTGTTGGGGACTGATGCTCCAGGGGGAGGTTGCTGTCCAGGCGCGGCGTGGGGCTGGACGGCGTCTGCCGGCTCCGGCGTGGGAAGCCTTTGGACTAGGGGCTGGCGGGCAAGCGGGCCCTCCCGCCCGCACTCCCGGCGGGCACAGAGGGTGCACGTTGTGTCAGGGTGGGAGGCAGAGTGGGCCGCTCACGTCCGCTCGGTGGCGGGAATGCCTCGGAGCCCCCAGGGCCTCTGCGTGGGCCACGTGGGGCTGGCTCCCAGCCGGGGCCCCAGTGCCTGGGGAGAGACGGGTCCTGCCCATGCCCCGAGAACCTGAAGGACCACTCACCCCGGTGTGCCCACATCAGCCAGGGCAGCTCTGGGACGGGGGCGTCGCCCGGCCCAGCGGCATCCTGCCGTGCCTTTGCATCCAGCACTCCCCGGGCGCTGTGAGACGCTGGGTGCCAGGCGGCCATCTTCCGCCTGGCTGGGACCCGGTGTGCGGCACGGAGGGCCCCGGCGGCAGGGCTTCTGGGCGGGCCGAGGTCCCCTGGGCCAAGTGACCTTGGCAAGCTGCTTGGCCTGCCTTAGCCTCAGTTTCCACATCTAGTGGCCCAAGCTCCTGGAGCTGGGAGTTGGGCTTGCCGCGGCGTTGATGGCAAGGATGCCAGATGCCGCCGTGATGCTGGCCTCCGCAGGCTGTGGTGGTCAAGCGCCCACACCGATGCCCCAGAACAGCTGTTTTCCACGCAGGTGACCGACCTCTGGACGTGGCCCTTTCGGTGGCTTTCGTGCATTCTCGGAGTTGTGCGGCCACCGCCATCCAGCTCAGAATACTTCCATTTTCTCAGAGGCAGCCTGTGCCCTTCCCTTCCAGCCCCCACCCGTCGGTCACAGCCCCTGGTGGCCACGAGCCCGTTCCTGCCTCCTGGACTGGCCGGTTCAGGCAATTTCATGCACGGGTGGGATCAGGAGTGGGCGGCTTGCTCCCTGGCCTAGCGCCAGCCCTCTTGTTGGCTTGCAGGGTGAGCCTGACTCATAGTCTCCCGGGCGGCCTAGGGGCCATGGTGGGCTGTGACCCAGGGCCGGCTCCCTGGACCCCGCCCTGCCGGGGAACCTGTGACCCCTCCCCAGCCGGCACCCTGGGCTGGCCAGCCGGCCTTTCAGGAAGCGTGGAGCCCGGCCGCCCACAGCCTTTCCCTTACTTCCTGCCTGGGCTGGGCCGTAGGGGAGGGATGTGGACCTGGGACTCGCTTTCCAGGAGGGGGAGGGGAGGGAGGCTTTCCGGAAGGGGGAGGGGAGAGAGACTGAGAAGCGTCTCCCTTCACTTTTGATGTCGCCTGACTGCCCAGCCCTCCCCGAGCTCTGCTGGAAGCCGCAGGGTTCCGTGGGACCTCTTCCCTCAAGACTCAGGGTCCTGGGACTTCTGCCTCGGGGAGCGGGTGGGGACGCCGTCCCGAGCCCCGAATTCCCGCGGTTCAGGCTGCGCTTGTGTTCTCCGCTAGAGCGGGCCCCACGCAAAGCCGGCTAGTCTCTCGCCAGCACCCGGCGCTGCCCAACACGCGTCTGTGTCTATGGGGCTTGGGCCACTCTTGCTGTGGCTTGAGTCCATGTGTGCGGCGTGACCAGGCGGGAGCCCACGGTGACGCTGAGTGAGGGAGCCACGCTCAGAAGGCCACCGTGCGCGGGCCCGTGTGTGAGGTGGCCAGATGGAGCCTGTGGAGCCAGAGGCAGGGCAGCAGTTTCCAGGGCCTTGTGGGCCGGGGAGGGACGGGTCGTGCCGCGGGGTCTCTCTGTGGGGTGAGGGCAGGTTCTGGGATTAGATCCTCGTGATCTGTGCGTGGCCTGACTCTGAGTGTGCTAACAAACCTTGTGTGCTTTTAAAATGTCGACTCCGGTAGCCGGGCCTATGCCTCTGTTTCCAAAAGGGACACATTTCGTTGCTGAAGGAGTCACCAGGCCATGCCTGCCTGCGGGTGGTCCAGAAGGTGCAAGCTCGCCAGGTGCCGGGAGTGAGGGCTGGGCGCTTGGGGAACACCCTGGTGGCGGCCGCTGGGAGCCACGCGAAGCCTTGGGACGGCCATGAGTGAGCAGGGCTCAGCACAGGGCAGACCGGGCAGGCGGCGCACGTGGGTCTGTGCGTCACAGTGTGGGACCATCCCCACAGTGCCGAGTGGAGAAGAGAGCGGGCCACCCTGTCGCCTCCTTTATGCAGCTATCATTTATGCAAATGCTACCTATGCAAATATCACTTATGCAGATGCCATGCCATTTATGCAAATCGGAGGGCATTCGCAAAACAGCGTGTCCCATGGGGCTTCATGTGTGCGCCACCAAAGCAGGAGAACACAGGCTGGAGAGATGCCCCAAAGCCTGCGGGCGCCCGCCTGTGCCATGGTGGCCCCCGCCTCATCTTTGGGGTCAGGGCCGGCTTCTGGGGCTCAAGCGCCGCCATGAAATTCATCCCTTTTCGGCGACTGCAGACCCTCGTCCCGCCTTACTGGCGTTTTCCCCCTCCGCCTAGGCCTCCTGCTCCCCTGCTCCGGCCCTTGCTCTGGCCTGTGGATCCTGGGAAGTTCAGCTGTGTTGTCCGTGCGTGGCTTGGGCCCTCACATGTGGTTTTGTTTGCTGGGTGACTGCCCTCTCCCTCTCTGCTGTGTTTGTGAGCTCCGCGACATGGTCGTGTGGTGCTACTGCGTGTGCCCGCCTGCTGCGTGGATCTGACCCGGCTGTCGAACTCCATGTCCGCTCGCCCTTTTGGTGGATTCTCACCCTGCCCTCGCGCTTGACAGCGGACATCGCCTCCTGCAGCCCCTCAGCACCCGGGGTCCCCGGTGCGAAGCCCCAGAGGGACGTGCACGTGTGGCCGGCAGACTGAGCTTCAGTTGACGAGGCTGCGTTGCTGCTCAGTGGCCGTGCAGTCCCTGCCACCTCGAGGGGGGCTGGGGCTCCCACCCCTCGTCCTCGCCACCCCTGCTGCCATCTGTGGTGGGGCTCCCGCCCCCTAATCCTCGCCAGCGCTGGGGACACCTGAGCACCTTCCTGGCTGCTGGCGTTCTCCCCAGGACCTATCCAGCCACGCTGGGAGGCAGCGTGAATTTCAATCTCTCCGGATCATTCCTTCCTGGCCGGTCTCCCTTGCCTGGAATGAAGCTCTTTTTATAACGTCCTGCCCAGGTCTCACTAATAGGGCCAGAAACCGAACACCCCCCTCCGTTATCTGGAGAGCTCGGCCAGCTTTTCAAAATGAGCCCCCTTTGTTTTTCGGTTTAATCTGAAATGAGCCTTCTTGGCGGGCATGCCTTGGGGCCTCCCTCCCACCCGAGGGACGGCCCCTGCCAGGCCAGCTTCTCCCGCACTTGCCCGTGTCGGGGAAGCATCCCTTCCCGGATGCCGCCCTGTCCCAGAGGTCAGGCTTGGGATTTAGCTCTGTTTAAATTGGGGCCTGGAGCCTCGCTTGCAAACACAAGTAAACTGTGCTTGCTAGCTGAGGATCCTTTCAGGAAGAAGGGTTCCCCGATGCTACTAACGCCCTGGTCTGAGCCCTTCACAGATAATGGGTCATAGTTGTTCTGGAATGTCCTGTGTTGCTGGAGCAGACCGTCCCTGAAGCTTTCCCCCTTGCCCCGCTTGTGCTCTCCCATTCCGCAGGGCTTGGCCGTGGCGTCAGGCACGCATGAGTCTGGCGGTCTCTCCAGCGACACACTCCTTGCCCCCCTCCCACCAAGCCGGTCGCCTCTGTCCCACTCCTCACGTGGCAGGTGCCCAGGCAGTACTCTTGGGGCAGTGATGTGGCAGTGATGTGGGGTGACACGTCCATCTCTCGTCTCCAAGGGCTTGAGCCAGAACCACTTGAAAAACAAGCAGGCCCCTTCCCTTGAAGAGGGCCTTTGCTTTCCTACCTGCAGGAACACTTGTTCAGCCGCCTTTACAGCTCTGGGCTGGGGCCGGGGGAGTGACTTAGCCTCTTCAACTCAAAAGATGCCCTCAGCTGCCCTCTTTGAGGGGGACCGGGCACCACGTGTGTCCTGAAGTGGGCTCGGAGCTCAGCGTCAGAGGCAGCCCCACGGTTCGCACCCGCCTGGTGTGTGCCATCCTCCTGATTGCCGTTGAATGAGCAGCGCCTTGAAACCCACCTGGAAAGAGCGCCGCCTGTGTGTCGAATCCGGAGAGCTGAGTATTATGGAAAAGCCCACTGTGTGAAGATCAGAGCCCGGAGGCACAAAACGTGTCCTCATGTGTGGGAACTGTGGCAGGACGTCAGAGGTGGGAGAACCCTCGGGACCGCAGGCGCTGCTGCGGTGACCGGGCCGGGGGTGTCCCTGTGCGGTAGCGGGTGTGGCATCGCCCTCACCTGGGACGTGAATGAGCCCGGCCTGTCTCGAGGGGCTGGCGTGAGGTCAGGAGACAGGGGTGTGCAGAGCCGAAACGGCCTTTGTTCTCCGAGACCCCTGAGGCAGGTCCTCAGGCAGACTCCCCATGGCGTCGAGAGTGGGATGGGCACGGCGACCAGGCTGATAGTGCTGGCAAGGACCTATCCGTGGGTCCCAGGACGTCCTGTGGTCCTGACCGGGAAGGGGAGACGAACCCAGCCGTGTGAACTCATGCCGAACATGCGGGCTGGGAGCCCAGCATGCAGCCGAGCAGCGTGGGCGTCCTAGGAGCTGGCACTCATGGGCCTGGGCAGGGGAAGCAGTCAGGCTCCGTTTGTAGGAGATCGCTCCCTTCGTGAAAGACCTGCCAACTGCTCTATTCTACTGGGAACTCCTCTTGTGGCTTGAAAAATTAAGATAGCTTCTCAGGGATAACGTGTTTTCCCAGGAGTCCCTGTTCTCAGCTCCATATGGAACCAAACCAGGTGTCTCGGCATCAGCCTAGGGAGGGTCTCTAGGAGCATCCCCTGTGAACCCTGTTCTCTGTCCCTGGCCCTGAACATCAGTCAGTGACTGGGAGGGGACGTCCAGGCACCCTGTTCATGTTCACAGGGGATGGGAGGCAGGATGTGCTCTGGGTAGCAGGCAGTCAGCGTGGAACAGGCCTACATGTGACGAGCTTTGAATGGGCGAACAGAAGCAGAAATTAAGGAAACGACTCTAGAATTTAGCATAAAGAAGAATAAAACACCCACATCTTTCCCTGTCTTGTGCGATTGGGATTCTGTGTCTGTTCAACCAGCAGTCCCCGGCCTGGGACCGGTTTTGTGGAAGACAGCACCAAGTGTGCCACTTACGTTCACGCTACATGATCTCGTTTTGGTGGCTGTCAAGATTGTCTACGTTGTCAAGGTTTGACAGGATGTTGGAAATGGAATCAGGCTTGTCAGGGCTGATCTGACAGGAGGCGGAGCTCAGGAGTGATGACAGTCATCCCATCCCAGCCCCACAGCCTTCAATTCTCAATGTACCTTGAGTCGATTCCCAGTGAATGGCGCCATCCTGAAAACAATGTGATGGATTTTTAGCCAGACGTGGTGGCACGCCTCTGTAGTCCCTGCTACTTGGGAGGCAGAGGCAGGAGGATCGCCTGAGCCTGGGAGGTTGAGGCTGCAGTAAGCTGTGGCCACGCCACTGCACTCCAGCCTGAGCATCTGTCGCAAGACTCCCTCAAACAAACAAGCAAAGAACATAGTGGGTTTTGATCCATGACCTCAGTGGCCCAGGCAGGTGGCGGGAGGTTTGGTTTTTGTGGAGGTGGCGTGTGAGGGGATGGGGTCTGGGTGGCCGGGGAGCCCACTGAGGCCAACATGGATGACCCTCCATGTTCTGGGCATTTTCCCATGCTCAGGGTTTGGGAAGCTCAGGGGACACTAGAAGAACCTGTTTCCAGTGTACCTTGCAAGTCTGTTCACATGGGACAGGATTGGATTCAGCACTGGGTGCACACATGGAAGCAGAGCATGGGGAGATGGCCCCTGGCGGAAGGTTAGATGCACAGGGGATGAGGAACCTAGCCTAGGACCTCAACAACCTAGAGGACCTAGATATCCTAGATGATCTTGAGGACCTAGATGAACTCAATAACCCAGATGACCTAGAGGACCTTGATGACCTCCATGGCCAAGATGACCTCAACAACCTAGACCCTAGATGCCCTAGAGGATCTTGATGACCAAGATGACCTCAACAACCTAGAAGACCTAGATGATCTAGAGGACCTTGATGACCTCGATGACCCAGATACCCCCAACAACCTAGAGGATGTCGGTGGCCTAGAAGACCTTGATGACTTCAATGGCCAAGATGATCTTGATGACCTCAACAACCTAGAGGACCTGGACGACCTAGAGAATCTTTATGACTTGGATGATCTAGATAACTTAAACAACCTAGAGGAAGTAGCTGACCTAGAAGACTCTGATGACCTCTGTGACCTTGATGCCCAAGATGATCTCAACAACCTAGAGGACCTTGATGACCAAGTTGACCTCAATGACTGCTAAGACCTTGATGACCTCAGCAACCTAGACAGTCTTGACAGCCTCAATGACCTAGATGATCTTGATGACCTAGATGACCTTGACAGCCTAGAGGACCTAGATGACCCTGGTAGCCACAGTGACCTTGATGCCCAGGATGACCTCAACAACCTAGAGGACCTAGACAACCCTGATTGACCTCAAAGAACTTGATGCCCAAGATGACCTCAACAACCTAGAGCACCTTGATGACCTCGATGACCAAAATGACTTCAGCAATCTAGAGGACCTAGAGGATCTTGATAACCTTGACTACCTAGGGGACCTAGATGACCTCTACAACCTAGGGAACCTTGATGACCTCAGTGACCTAGATGATCTCAATGACCTCAACAACCCGGAGGACCTGGACGACCTAGAGGACCTTGATGACCTTGATGACTAAGATGACTTCAACAACCTAGAGGACCTAGATGACCTCTATGACCTGGATGACCTTGATGACCTCAGTGACCCTAGATGACCTTGGTGTCCTCAGTGACCTAGATGATCTTAACAGCCTCAGTGAGCTAGACCATCTTGATGACCTAGATGACCTTGACAATGTAGAGGACCTAGACAACCTCGGTGACCAAGATGACCTCAACAACCCAGAGGACCTAGATGACTTCTGTGACCTAGACAATCTTGATGACCTCAGCGACCTCGACGGTCTTGATGACGTCGATGACCTTGATAGCCTAGAGGACCTTGATGACCTGGGGGACCCAGATGACCTCTAAGACCTGGACAACCTCTGTGATCTTGGTGACCTAGACCATCTTGACAACCTTGACAATGTAGACAATCTTGAAGACGTGGATGACCTTGACAGCCTAGAGGACTTGAATGACCTCAACAACCTCTTGATGCTGTAGATGACCTAGAGGACCTTGATGACCTCAATGACCTCGATGACTAAGATGACCTCAACAACCTAGAGGACCTAGATGACCTCGATGACCAAGATGCCTTAATGACCTCTAAGACCTAGATCACCTTGATGACCTCAGTGACCTGATGACCTTGATGACCTAGACAGTCTTGACGACCTAGATGACCTTGACGACCTAGAAGACATTGATGACCATGATGAGCTCTATGGCCCAGAGCAGGGGTCCCCCACCCCCAGGCCACATACTGGTACCAGTCCGCGGCCTGTTAGGAACTGGGCCTCATGGCAGGCAGTGAGTGGCAGGTGAGCAAGCGAAGCTACATCTGTGTCTGCAGCCGCTCCCCAAACTGAATCTCCTGAGCTCCGTCTCCTGTCAGGTCAGCGGCAGCATTAGATTCTTACAGGGGTACGCACCCCATTGTGAACCACACAATCTAGGATGTAGCTTCTTTTGAGAACCTAATGCCTGATGATCTGAGATGGAGCTGAGATGAGGACGTTGATGCAGGGGAGCGGCTGCAAACACAGATGAACACTGGCAGGGAGGTTTGACTGCATAGAGACCCTCATAAATCCGTTGCTTGCAGACTCATATCAAAGCCCCCTCAGTGAGGGGCAAGTGAGCTGATGGACTTCGGTTGTACCGCTGCACTGGTGGGAGGCTTGAAGTCAGAATCTGACACTTGCATTAGCCTGTGTGTGGCCCGCCCAGTATTTTCTTTACCACTTCTGTCCGTGCCTCTTGTTTGAATGGTGAGCAGTGTAATTATTTCATTATATGTTACAATGCAATAATAAGAGAAATGAAGTGCACGATAAATGTTATACACTCGAATCACCCTGCATCCTGAAACCACTCCCCCCACCCCATGCGTGGAAAAATTGTCTTCCATGAAACCAGTCCCTGACACCCAAAAGGTCGGGGACCACTGACCAAGAGGACCTCAGCAGCCTGAAGGACTACGGTGACCTTGACGTCCCAGAGGACCTAGCTTTTGGGATGGTTGTGACGTATTTTTTCTGAGGAGTCCCAGAACAACCTGGTGGACACTGCCAAAAATGTCTTTATTTTTATTTTTTATTTTATTTCTTTTTGTGAGTTGGAGTCTCACTCTGTCACCCAGACTAGGGTGCAGTGGCCACTCCCGGCCACTGCAGCCTCGACCTACTGGGCTCCAACGATCCTTCCGCCTCAGCCTTCCAAGTAGCTGGAACTACAGGCGCGGGTGTGGTAACACCCGGCTAATTTTTTGATTTATTGTAGAGATGAGGTCTCTCCAAGTTGCCCAGGTGGGTTTCAAACCCGCAGGCTCAGGCAATCCACTCACCTCGACCTCCCAAAGTGCTGGGATTACAGGCTGAGCCACCGAGTCCGGCCCAAAAATGTCTTTAAATTCACAATCGGACATACCTTTGTGAATTTCTTTCCCAAGTTAAATTTCCAGCAGGGGAATTGGTGGGACAGAGACTGCACTTCTCTTTTTTTTTTTTTTTT
>NW_007232380.1:15931-17857 GCF_000164805.1 Carlito syrichta
GGGCTCAGGCAATCCGCTCACCTTGGCCGCCCAAGGCGCGGGATTACAGGCTGAGCCACCGAACCCGGCTTGCACTTCTCATTTTACTCTGTGTCTGCCAGCGGCTCTCCTAAAAGAATTCAGCCCCTCGCACACAGTGTGAGACCCACTTCCTTCTGCCTTTGTCAGCCTGAATCCCACCAAACGTGTTTCTGCCAGTCAGAGAGGAGGGAAGTCATGGCTTGTCGTTCTGAGGTGGCTCTTTCCAGCTGCACATGAGATTGTCTTTTCAGGCACAGATGGGCCATTTCTAGCTCTTTTCTGGTAAATGCCTGCTTACATTCTCGGCCCATTTAGCATTTTTCTTCTGGGTGGTTCAGTCGCGACTTTGGATGTTGAGGGCTGTTCCCAGATGGGGAGTGTCCTCCAAGGGGCCGGTGTGGGCTTGGATCGCTTCCTTAGGCTATGGGCTGGAGGTAGGTGTCTTTGTCCTTCCGGGGAAGGGACCATCCTGGGTCGGCCCCAGCTTCCGGGCTTCTCCCTGGCCTCCAGGCCCGCAGCACCAGGGCAGGGCCAGCGGAGGCTGAGGGGGAGTTTGCCACCGGACTTGCTGCCTCTTGGGTTGGAGGGCCACAGCCGGAGAACCCGTGTGTGCAACCACCAGGGTCCTGGAAGTCTGTGGGCCTTGGGCGGTGAGGGGAAGCATCCAGTGTTTGCTTAGAGTGTGCACTCCAGGTGACTAAAAGAGCCAGGTGAGTGAGGTCGCTTTGTGCGTGGTATGCGTGGTGTCCAGTACAGGTCATTCGTTGTCTGTATTCAAGAGAAGCAATCATAGAAATAAGTCCAGTAGGCCGGGCTCAGTGGGTCAGCCTGTCATCCCAGCACTTTGGGAGGCCGAGGCGAGTGGATTGCCTGAGCCTGCGTGTTCAAGACCAGCCTGGGCAACTTGGCGAGACCTCGTCTCTACAATAAATCAAAAATCAGCTGGGTGTGGTAGCACGTGCCTGTAGTTTCAGCTACTCAGAAGGCTGAGGCGGAAGGATCGCCGGAGCCCAGCAGGTCAACGCAGGGGTGGCCATGAGCATGCCGCAGCACTCCAACCTGGGTGACGGGGTGAGACGCCAACTCAAAAAAAAAAGAAAGAAAATGAAATAACTCCAATAAGGAGGAGAAAATGCATAACAAAACGGAAACGACAGATCTCCCTACCGGGTGGGGGGCTGGTGGGGGAGACGGAAGGGACGAAGCCTCTTGGCCGGCCACAGGGTCTTGCCAGGAAATCCGGGGGGGAAAAGGAGGAACTTGAACACACAAATGCCTTCTGTGGGCCGGAGACACCCAGCACTGCCCTGGTCATTCCAGTAAATCCTCGAACGCTAGAGGCTGGGCCTCCACTGCCCTCACTCTGTTGGGAAGACATGGAGGCTGGGAACTTCGAGTGGGTTTTACACCGGGTGGAATGCAGGACTAGGATTTCAACACCAAACCTGCCTGGTGCCACACGCTGGGCTTCCCTGCCTTTTCCCCCAGCCTGATCCTTGGTGAGAGCCGCTGGGAGAGTCCGCTTAGGGGTGGACGGCAGGGCCCCTGAAGCCCCAGTCGCCGCTCCCTCCAGCCCCAGCCACCGGAGCCCCAACCCTCTGCAGCCCAGCTGGCGGTCCAGAAAACAGGGCGGGGTAGCCGCCCCTTGTTTGGGCTTAGTGTGCGCCGGGAGGTCTGGAATCTGCACCGCACGACTTTCCCGTGTGGGCCTGAGCTGAGCAGGGGTGTGGGCAGGGGCGCCCCAGGGGCGGTCGCCGCCAGGCAGAGCAGGATGAGGTCAGAGGGAGGGCTGCGCTCCCCAGGGAGAGCTTGGATGACGTGACTGCGGGCGCGGTGGGGAGCGTGGGCTGGGGAGGCGGCGTGGCCCCACTCAGAGCCTCACCTGATGAGGGAGGCTGGGCAGGT
>NW_007232380.1:18005-22871 GCF_000164805.1 Carlito syrichta
CCCGCGCCCTGCCGCCCCAGCCTCCCACCCGCTGCCCCAAGCCAGGGCCCGGGCTCGCCTCTCGCGTGTAGTGAGCCTGCCGCGCTTGACTGGTCATGTCGGCAACGATGCATCTTTAAGGACCTGCCCTGTGCCCGTGTCTTTAGAGACTGAGGGAGTCGGGATCACATAGTCCCTTCGTGACCTCGTTGATGGTTCTGGGACGTGGCTTGGGGAACAGGCAGAGTGAAACTGGTATTCTCGGTCTCTGGAGCTGCCCGTAAGGGTCAGGGAAGGGGGGCAGAAGGACGGGCCTGGGCGGGCTGAGCGTGGAGTCTGATGGAGGAGGCGGGCCCGTGGTCAGCGCTCGTGGGAGGAAGCCTGTTTCTAGAGGAGGGGAGCAGAGGTCTGGGGCACCAGCCTTCCCGTGTCAGGACGAGCTTTCGGGCATCTCTCCCTGGGGCTAGACCGGCTGAGGTGCGCTGACTGCATGCCAGAGCTGTGGGCCACGGTCGCTCGCGCAGATGGCAGGATGACCTGAATCGCTTCTTCCCTGTTCTCGCATGAGAACCTGGGTTCTTTCTTGCCAAGCCTGGGTTCCAAAGTCAGGGTTCTCCTGCCCAGTGGGATGGCAGTCACGAGCTGGTGGTGATGACGGGGAAAGGGGATGGACGGCAGCCGTGAACCAGAGAGGGTGACCAGAAGCAGGGACGGCAGCCGTGAGCCCATGGGGGTGACCGGAAACGGACTGACAGCAGCCATGAGCTGGCGAGGGTAACTGGAAACAGGGACAGCAGCCATGAGCCCGTGACAGTAACCGGAAACAGAGGCTGACCCCAGCTGTGAGCCAGTGAGGGTGACCGGAAACCGGGACTGACGGCAGCTGTGAACTGGTGACGGTGACTGGCAGGTGGCCTCTGCAGGGGTGACTGGGAGGTCAGCCCACCCTTTTTCAGTACTGACGGATGTGACATGACCTCGCCCACACAAGCGTGCTGTGCACCGGCTAGGGTGGAGGGAACACGACAATCCCAGGAGGCTTCTGGGAGGTGGGGGTCTTGTTTGGACCCTGGAGGAATTTGGCTGAGAGGGTGGAGAAATGGAGTCCTTCCGGGCAAGGACCCTTGACCAAGAGGGATGGCTTCCTCCTCACTGTCTAGTGGCTGCTTTACTGAGGTGTAGGCCACGTGTCGTGCAGGTCAGCCACTTAAGTGTGCTGTTCACACAGTGCACCTGTCAGTCACAGGCGGTGTCGGGCATTTTCCGCATCCCCAGACTAAACTCCGTGGCGTGTCCCTGCTTCCCCAACAGCCTCCCGCCCTTGACAACCGCTGCTCGGCGTCTCTGCGGACATCCCGTCCTGGGCCTCTCATGTGGCTGGCAGCGTGCAGGGCGTGCCTCTGTGCCCGGCCCCTCCCACCTGGCTGGATGTTTGCCGTGTCTGTCCGTGCTGCAGGCTGCGCCGGCCTTCTTTTCACGACTGAATGATATTCCACAGCGTGGATGGCCCACAGCTGGCGCACCTGTCAGTTGGTGGACACCTGAGTTACTTTCACTGGTCATTGCATGATGTTACATCGTACGCACGGGGTTTTCTAGTGGATGCTGCTGTGACATGGGTGTGCCTGTTTTCACTTCTCTTGAGTGGGCTGAGTCACTGCCTCGACGTGTGACCGTCCGGGGACATAGCTGTGCTGTTCTGCACGGCCCACTACAAGGCTCTGTCTCTGCATCCCCACTGACCCTGGTGTCCGTCGGCCTGCGGGTTGCGTCCTCGTGCTGTGCGCGGTGTCTCCTTGTGCAGAGCTGAGCTCCCCGGTGGCTGGGACTCCGAGCATCTTCTCATGTGTGTGTTGTGCATCTGGGTGTCTTCCATTCACATCCGTTTCCCGTGTTTAAATCGGTCTGTTTGCTTGCTGTTGAGTTGCACGCGTTCTTTTTAAAGCCAGAGTTGTGCATTCCCAAGGCGGGCAACAGGCTGTCTTGGTGCGCACACACCTGCTGAGCGATCACGGCAGCCCAGCAAGTCAGCACCTCCCTCTCCCGCCCGAGCCGTGCGTGTCTCTGGGGAGCGCGCCTGCCGCCTGCCATCTTGGCTGATCTCCAGCCCACAGGGCCGTGTTACGAGCGGCCGCCTCCTGTGTTGCAAATCCTGCATGGCTGCAGCCCCGTGGCCAGCGTCTCCCCCTCCCCCACCGCCTGCCCTGGCTGCCACCGCTCTTCTCTGCCTGGTTTCTTGGGTTCACACCTGGGTGAGATCATGGGGTCTTTGTCCTTCAGTGCCTGGCTTACTCTGCTGGCGTGACGTCTTCGGGCCTGTCCACGTTGCTGAGGTGGCAGGATCGCCTTCATTCAGGGTGATTGACATTCCGCTCCGTCTGTGTGTCTCACGGCCTCGCAGAGTTCTTTGTGTACTCTGGACACCAGTTCTTTCTCGGGACCGTTGCAAAAGACTCGCCAACATCCTCCCTCGTTTTCCCTTTTTGCCTCCTCACTCGTGTCCTTTGGAACACAGAAGTTTTTAATTTTGATGGAGTTCAGCTCGTCTCTTTTTCTTTGATGGCTGTGGTTTTGGTGTCATATCTTGGAAACCATCGACTCACCCAAGGTCACGAAGATCTGTTCTGTTTCCTTCTAAGACTTTCACAGTTTTGTCTCTCACATTTAGATCTCTGATCTCTTTCGAGTTAATTTCCAAGGTCATGCAGATCCGTTCTGTTTTCTTCTGAGATGCTGCAGTTTTGTCTCTCATGTTTCGACCCCAGTCTGTTTCGAGTCAACTTTTGCATCTGACCTGAGCCCTTCTCACTTTGGACGCGCCGGGCCGACATCCCGCCACCTCCCCACTGGCCCGCTGCGCTGTGCCCATCTCCCAGCCCGCGTTTGGGTTCCAGCCCAGCCGCCAGAGAGGCTCCCGGGATGACTGCCCCTGCATTTCCCCCACACCCCCTTGCTGCTGGGCCGTCCCAGGGGACCTCCCGTACGGTCCATCGCTCCGTGTGGCTCCATGACTCAGGCCTGTGTTTGTGGCGCTCGGCTGGTGAGCGAGCGGTGCTGGCTGAGAGCGGCACTTCTCCCGTGAGCAGCGCTGTGTTTCCAATGGGTGTGGCTGAGCCCTCCTCGGGGCTTTTGGCCTTGTGGAGCTGGACGGTGGCGAGCCCAGAAGGGGCCCTCCAGCCGCGCGGGCAGCCCCGCGGCCCATGAGACAGCCGCCGTCCTTGGGCAACTCTGGCGGCTGAGAGCTCTTCCTGCCGTGGCCGAGGCCTGCCCCCGTGGCTGCATGCAGTCCACTGCCCCTCCTGTGGTGTGGCTGATGCTGCCGTCTCGTCCGGATGGTCCTGGGAGTACGCGGAGACAGTTGTTGTGTCCTGACGGCCGCTTCTGGGCCGCACACCTCTGGTGTCAGCTGTTGCTCCTGGGGCCGAGGGAGGCTGTGATCTGGGGTCACCGCCGCGGGCCTGCGAATGGGGTGGCCCGGGCCGCCGGAGAAGGCTTAGGCCCTGCCGCAGCCCAGGAGAAGGGTCCCGAGTCCGCGTCAACTCGTGCCTGTGAGAGCTGATGGATCCCAGACTGGAGGCAGGACTTGGGGACGGGCGTCCCGTGCAGACCCCCTCGGGCTCCTGGAGGCAGAGCTGAGGACTCTTGAGTCACGCCGCACGGTGGTCTGGCCTCCCGTGGAAGTGGCCCGGGACAAGTCCAGGGCCTTTCGCTGTTGGTTCAGCTGAGCGGGTCTCGACCATGGAATAGCTGCTCGGCCCGCGTGGGAGCTCTTCACACCGCCAGTGCCCAGCCATTCTAGGACTCTGGCCTGGTCCGGGGCAGCCGCGTTTCAGAGCACCCGGCAGTGGTAGTGTGCAGCCCGGGTTGCAGACCTCGGCTTTCAGAGCTCAGCATTGAACTCAAGACTCCCACACCTCCACGAGAACGGGCGACACCAGATGTCAGCATGAGGTCCAGGAGCTGGCATGGCCAAGCCCAGGCTGGGAGCATACTACTGGCCCCGAGGTGGGAGCACGCAACCATCCCCGAGGTGGAAGCACACCGCCGTCCCCGGGGTGGGGACACACCGCCGTCCCTGCAGTGGGAGCATACCATCGTCCCCGCGGGAGCACACCGCCATCCCCGGGGTGGGAGCACACCACTGTCCTCAGGATGGGAGCACGCCTCTATTCCTGGGATGTGAGCACACCACTGTCCCCAGGACAAGAGCAGGTCGTTGTCCTTGCCATCCTTGGGGCGGAGGCTTGCTTTAAACAGTGAAAGACACACGTGTTCAAAAGAAGCATGGACAGGTGTAAAGTAGGAAAGCACAGCTGTCCACACCCTGTCCCTGTCCTCAGCATGTGGTATTTACTCTTTTTAACGAGCTTGCACAACCCGTCCACAGAAATGTGACCCCAGCGCCTGCCGTTGTAATCTCCCCTGTGCGCCGTGGACCTTTCTCCACACGGTGCAGAAAGGCCACCTTTTCTTTAGTGGGCACAGGACTCTGGTCTCTTGGACCTTTTTAATCGGCACACACTCAGTATTTCCTGTTGGCTGCTGCGTGAGCACCTTTACACCTGTTCGCACAACACACGACACACTCATATGCACACTCTGCACGAGTAAATTCCTAGAGGCCAAGTGTTGAGTCAAAGAGAATGCAAGCTTGGGGGTGGAGGTTGCCCCGTGCTCTCTGGAGAGGCTGTTCTGGCCGCCCCACGCAGCAGAATTCCCCCGTGAGCCTGTCTGGAGCGGGGCTCTGCTGAGCACAGCAGAGAGGAAGGTGTGCGCGTGTCGGGGCGAGGGACGCGGGGTCATTTCCCCAGCAGTGTGTGTGTGGAGGAGGCTGTGGCCACAGGCTTCCTGGGACTCCCCAGCCTCCCCGGCCTCCCCCACCTCCCC
>NW_007232380.1:22942-26165 GCF_000164805.1 Carlito syrichta
TGCCCGGTCTCCAGGGTGTGCTGCCGGATGGTGCATCACCAGGGTGTGTGTGTTGGGCCACGTTGCTGGTGATTTGGGAGTGTGTTGGCAAGTGTCACTTCCGACCCCCTCCCGGCCCGGGTGTGTCCAGGTTCCAGGGGCCAGGCATGTGGCTCTGGCTCAGGAGAGGATGCACGTGTCTCCAGCATCCCGCACTTCAGCTCCTGGATGTCCCAGTGCATCGTTGCCTCAGCTTCCATGGTGAGTGCCTCCCCAGCCAGTGCCGTCACCTCGCTGGGCTTGGGCGCTACCAAGGAACAGCCTCTCCACCAGAGCACCCACGGGTGGTGGTGTCGCCGTGTCAGCCTGCTCCGCAGCTTGGGAGCAGATGGCGTGGCCCTCGGGGCTCTGGAGAGCACCCGTGGGCCGGCCAGAGCTCGGGAGCCCACATGGCCCCTTCCAGGCCCGGCATGTGCTGGTGTCCCAGCGCCTTCTGGGGAAGTGGCGGAAGCACTTCGATGCGAAAGGCGGTCGGCCGCCTGGGAGAGGAGAAGGGGTAGGGGAGCCGCAGGCACTGGGCATGCGGGGTCGGCGTGGCACGGGCAGTCCTGGGGCTCAGGGAGAAACGCTCACGAAACATATCTGACTGAAGCTAATGGAACACGGGTCCCCGCGAGATCCCCTCCTGCTGCGTGGCGGCCTCAGTGCACACCGGCCAGCCCTGCACACGGCACATGGACGAGCAGGGGGCAGAACGACAGGGCCATCCCGTGGGGGCCGCTGCCAACCGGGGACCCAGTGTCAAGCCAGAGAGAGAAGGCCATGCTTGACGTGAGCCCGCCTCGTGCCGGGATGTGCCCGGGAATCCGTTACTCTCCCGATGGGCATTTTCCTGTGGAAGTGCTGAGCAGCGCCCGGGAGAGGAACTGCAGAAGCCCTGGCTGCAGGGCGGGGCGGGGCCCGGAATGCTGTGGCCACTGTGGTCTCGCCGGCCCTGACTCCGGGTCTGCGTGGACGGAAGGCGGAGGAGTGGGTGCCGGTTTTCCGGCCCCGGGGACTTGGACAGCGCCTCAGCCGAGCTCTTCAGGGTCCCTTGGGGCGGTGGCTCCCGGGAGCACCAAGTTCATGCTCTCACGTCCCCTCCAGGAATGGGAGGTCAAGGGCGGGGCCATCACACGCTTCAGCGGCGCTCCTGGATCGCTGTGGTGTCCCATCGCATCCCAGCCCAGGGAACCGCTGTCGGTGCCTGGCCCAGGGCTGGGTGGCCCCATCGCGCTCTGGCCCTGGGGGCGACCGTCACATCCCGTCGTGTCCTGGCCTCGGGGACGACTGTTGCGTCCCAGGGTGTGCCAGCCCTGGGGGACGACCGTCGCGTCCCGGCCCAGGGCTGGGCTGCAGAGCCGGCGTTTGCTCCTGCGCTTTCCGGCTGGGCTTGTCATCCGTCGCAGCCCCGCGGCTGCTGCACGTATGGGCCCGTGCCCTGTGCCCTGCCTCCTGCTGTTGGGATCTGAGTCTCATGGCACGTCCGGGCGGGCTGGCGTCGCCTGGAGGGCCTGAGCGACACGTGTCTCTGCACGTGAGCGCCCAGTCCGAGCTACGGGTGCTTCGTTCTGGTTTCTGGGGCATTGTCCTTCGGCGGCCCAGCCCAGGGTAGGTGGCCCCCGTCCCAGACTCGAAGACGTGGGGCAGTGGAGAGTCCCGGAAAGCAGTGACGGCCCCTGCAGAGCAAGTGCTGAGCACGCTGACGCACAGTCCCTCTCCCTGCTGCAGCCCCGCCACACACAGCGTGGGGAGTGGGTGTGGGCTAGACGGCCCCCAGCTCGTCCCCTGGACCGGCAACCTGTGGGCGTGAATGACCTGCCCACCCCTCCTCCTGGCTGGTCCCAGCCCTGCGGTCGTGTGAGAGGTGGGGCTTGTTGCGAGCCATGTCCAAGGAGTCGGCCGTCCCAGGTGGACACAGCCTCAGTGCCCGCATGCTGCAAACTCCTGCCTCCTTGGCATTTGTCAGCCCGGGGCTCAAGTGTTGCTGGCCCTTTCTGCCCAAACACGAGGTGGGCCTGGGCCTTCTGGGGATGGTGGGGCTGTCAGTCTGGGCCGGCCATTGGCCCCACCTGGATGGGATTGCTGGTGTCCCTCCCGTGGATGGCAGGGCCCCATTCCCAGGGCTCTGTGGGGCTGGTTCCTGTTGACGGGAGCGAGGCTGGCGGGTACGGGGTGCCCTGGGACACGAGTGTAGGAGCCTCGGGCTGTGCTGGGCCTGGAGCTGGCCCTGGACGGCCTCAGGAAGGCAACCCAGGATGGCCTTGGGGTGCCGGTCGGACCCAGGGACGCTGGGTGTCTGGCCAGAGCTCCCACATGTCTGTGGTGGCAATTCTCCGCCATTGAGGGTGTGCCCAGAAGGAGCCCTGAGCCCCAGTCTCAGTCCAGGCTGACCAGGGCAGCCGGAAGTGGTCGGGTCTTTAGTGCGACGCCTGGGGTCTGCCCCCAGTGGCCGGGACGGAGAGCGGAGCCCACAGGCTTTCAGAGCGCAAGGAGCCCCGCCCGGGAAACCTGACCCAGTGCAGGCAGGATATGGGCTGCCGGGTGATGTTATCTCCAGGCCAGAGGGAGCTTATCTGGGCCTGGACGTGGCTTGTAAACAGAGCTGGCTGTCCCAGGCGACCTCTGCCTTGTCGCCCTCCCGTCACCAGCTCTTTCTCTGAGGTTTATCTCTGATTTCCAGTGGCAGTAGGGCCGGCTTGCGGGGAGGACGAGCTCTGTGGCTGGGTCAGAGCTCAAGGTGGGGGAATTGGAGTGCGCACCCAGATCTTGGAAGAAGCGGGCAGCCCCGGCCGAGTGAGGGTTCTGGAGACCTGTCTCTGACCGTTCCTTCCCCGGGGGTTAGACCCTCTGTCCAGGTGGGCAGGCGGGCCCTGGCCAATCCCAGAGGTTGGGGATGACCTGGGATGGGGCTCACGCCCTTGGAGGCAGGCCCACGGCGCTTGCGGGAGAACCCTTTGCCAATGCTAAACCAGGACGGAAGTGCTTTGGGGAGGCGTGGCTGTTCCCGCCTGGCGACAGGGCCACAGGACGGCTCGGGTCAAGGGTTAGAGACGATGCCCTTGGAGGTGACGGGAAGGCTTTTCACAGAGCCGTGCTCCAGGCACGTGTGGGGTTGTCCCAGGCTGGGCAGCAGGAGGCCTGGGTTCCCGTCTGGCCCTGCCACCTGTGGGGTGACCCCGGGCACCAGCCGGGTGGCCCTGGA
>NW_007232380.1:26355-26818 GCF_000164805.1 Carlito syrichta
TCCCTGCCCAGCACCCGCAGGGGAGGGGGCGAAGGCGTGAACCAGCCAGGGAGGCTGCGTGGGGGCGGGGCCAGGCACTCCGGACCGGGATCTCCGCCTCGGCTCACTCCGCCTGTTCCTCCAGGGTCTGTCTGGTCCTCAGGACGCCACAGCTTCATCTGGCAGTCTGGGCACCCACATGCCCAGATTTATAGTGAACAGCACAGGCGGGGTGCAGTGGCTCACACCTGTAATCCCAGCTCTTGAGAGGCCAAGGTGGGAGGATAGCTTGAATTCAGGACCAGCGTGGGCTACAGAGCGAGAGCCCGCCTCTGATACCTCTTTTAAAAGGCTGGGAGAAAGAGCGTGGGGGTTGAACTCAGACAGGCCTGGGTCGAGTCCTTCACTGTGTTTTGTCTTTTTTTTTTTTAGTTGTTTTCTTTTTTTTTTTTGAGTTGGAGTCTCACTCTGTTGCCCAGACTGG
>NW_007232380.1:26849-38620 GCF_000164805.1 Carlito syrichta
CTCACCTCAGCCTCCCAAAGGTGCGGGATGACAGGCTGAGCCACCGAGCCCGGCGTCTTTTTTTTGAGTCGGAGTTTCACTCTGCCGCCCAGGCTGGAGTCAGGGCATGCTCATGGCCACCGCAGCCTCCACCTGCTGGGCTCGGAGGATCCTCCTGCCTCAGCCTTCCAAGTAGCTGGAGCCACAGACGCGTGCTACCACGCCCAGCTAGTTTTTTGATTTACTGTGGAGATGAGGTCTCACCAAGTTACCCAGGGTGGTGTCTTTCGTTAAATCTGAGTTTGCGAGCTGTATGGGTTCAGGCAAGTGGCATAGCTTCTCTGAGCCTCTTCCTCCCGTACGACATGGGTGACTGGCGGCGTCCTCACTGGTGGCGCATGGCACGGTTGAGTGCAGGACTTCCTGCAGTCCTGGCACTTGCCGCGTCCTGGACGCATGCTGGGCAGCAGGCTGTCCAAAGGGCTCTGCAGCGACACTCACTGCACGACAGGTGCCCGTTGAGCTGGTGAGGACAGGCTTGTGCTGCCGGATGTCCGTCTCTCCGGACCACGCGTCAGGACTGCCTGTCTTGAGGTGGCGGCTGGGCCGGCTGCGGGAACACCCGCGCGGGATGGCGGTTGGGCTGAGTGCGTCGCTGAGCTTGGGCCTCCCCTTGGTTGGGTTCCGGAATGGCATGCCCACGCCTGCGGCTCCTGTGATGTGGAGGAGGGGCTGGACTCCGTGGCCTCGTGCGTTTCCCGAGCTGACCCTCCCGCCGCACACCAGACTCCCCGCCTACCTCCCCCTCCTCACCACGCCCTTGTCCCTGGCTTCTCGGGCTGGGTCGCGCCCCGCGTGGCTGGTGCCCCGGGACCCACAGGACCAGAAGCTCCTAACCTCCCGCTGGCCCTGCTGCCACTGCCCGTCTCCTGGGAGGGCGGGAGTAGTGGGGCCGCCTTGTCCTCCACCCACCCAAGTCGTGTGCTGGAACATCCTTGCAGGCCGGGAGACATTCCGCAGGAGATCTCCACGGCCATGGGGGCACCCCCCAGAGCTCAGGCCTCCCCAGGAGGAATGGCAGGAACAGCCGGCCAGGTCTGCGTCTCCTCCAGCGACCTCCGAGGCCAGCGAGCCCAGGCTGGCCGAGGCCCTGTGGAGCCTGGAGGGGCCTTGGGACCGGGTAACAATCCAGCCCCCAAGCCCCGTCCTTGCGAGGTGCCCGAAGAGAAGGTTTTCGGTTTTCGCATCTTCCAAGCACAAAGGCCCCTCCTGCGAATCTCCCTCTCACACAACAGGTGGCAAAGGCTTCCCATGCCTGTTCCGTGCTGGCGCTGAGCCAAGACGCAGGGATATGGAGGCCACCACACGCCTCTGGGGTGCGCGTGGCCCGGGTGACCTCAGTGAGTTCCGAGGACCCGCTGAGCAGAGCAACCTGCATTAAAAGCGTAGCCACCCCCACCTGGTCCCCTGGAGGGGGCCCTGGCCCCTCGGGAATCGATTCACACTGAAGTGTAGGAGAACCAGCGGAAATCAGTCACCTGACCCCAATTTTGCATTCTTTGTACAAAACACATGTCAGAAGAAGGAACTGAGCCACTTGTTCTAGTCCTGCCCTCCCGATGGTCACCCTTGTCGCTTAAGAAACACCCTCCCGGCTGGGCTCGGTGGCTCAGCCTGTATAATCCCAGCACTTTGGGAGGCCAAGGTGAGTGGATTGCCTGAGCCCAGGTTCGAGACCTGCCTGGGCAACTTGGCGAGACCTCATCTCCACTATAAATAAAAAAAAAAAAGCCAGGCATGGTAGCGCGTGCTTGTAGTTCCAGCTACTTGGAAGGCTGAGGCTGAAGGATCGTCAGAGCTCAGCAGGTGGAGGCTGCGGTGGCCGTGAGCGTGCCCTGCACTCCAGTCTGGGCAACAGAGTGAGACTCCGACACAAAAAAAAAAAAAAAAAAAAAAAAAGAAACACCCTCCCGGTGTGTGTGTATGTGTGTTTAGACACATGTGGCAGCTAACACTGCTGGGCCCCAGGGACCGATGCTATGACGGCAAGAACGGGCCTGGCCATGTGGACACCTGCTGCCATGATCCCCAGTGCCATAGGCCCAGCCCTGGTCCCGTGCTCACCTGCCTTTCCTGTCCCCACAGGTGTACATCATCAATGTGACCTGGTCCGACTCCACTTCCCAGACCATCTATCGGAGGTACAGCAAGTTCTTCGACCTGCAGGTGAGTCGGGGCCCAGGTCGGTCCGCATCCCTTGAGTGGGCTGTCCGCCCCGGGTCCTCACTCACCGAGAGCCCCGGCAGAGCGCTCGGGCCAGTGGAGGGAGGCTCGGGTGGGGGGGCTCGTCTTGGGGTGCTGTCGACCTCCTCGGTCTTCACATGCATGCGCGTCACCGCCTTTGCCGGGGAGGAGGCCATGGTGGAGAGGCGGGAGGATGGCTAGGGTGTCTGGGCAGACAGGTGTCTACGAACGTCCAGGGTACCACGAGTCGCTTCGTCCCTGTGGGCAAAGAGAAGCAAACACGCCGTGAAGACTGGAGCAGAAAACAGCTTGAGGCACAGACACCCGCTGGGCATGTGGTTTCTGCCGAGTGGGCACCCGCCACCCGGTCCACCCATGTGTGGGGGCTGTAATCCCCACGCCATCACATGCCCCTGGGTATCGGCCAGTGTAGCGAGACCTCCCTTGGTCACAAGTGACACATCTACCCTCACTCTGGCTTGGGAGGATTGGCCAGGGACGCGCATGCAGGCGGCCCTCAGCTAGGCAGACACCCTCCGGGACACTTACTATCAGGACCTACTTCCGGTGGGCAGTGTCTCGCCTCTGTGCCCTCACACCGAGCTCGTGGCTGGCAGCAGCTCTAGCACGTCCTGCTTCGTGGCCCCCAGCAGCAGAGGCGGACTGGCTCCCAGCTCCAAGGGGATACTTCTGGGAGACTCTCGGGGGCCTGCCGGGTCAGCACCCTTCTGGACTGGTCAGTTTGGCCAGGTTAGAGGGCTGTGTCTCAGCAACATGGCCACTGGGCCACCATGCAGGGGGCAGGGAGGACCCGGGGGAGATGAGCGCACACCTTCCCATTCCAGGAAGGAAAAGGTGGGGTGTTCTGGCGTCCTCCTGGCACCGTGACCGGGGAGACCAAGAGAACCGCCAGGGGACCCCGTCCAGCCTCACTGCCAGGCCGCCCTCCCAAAGTCTGTCCGTGGTGGTGAGCCCTGACACCTGCTGGGGCTCACCGTCCCGTGCTCCGCCGTGAGCCCAACCACAGGCACCCAGCCACTCAGCCTGGAGCCCCTCCTCACCCAGGTGTGGCACAGGCGTCCCGCCGAGTGTGGGGTCGCAGGCCCGGCCTCCCTTCACTTCCCGACTCCCGTCCAGGGTCCTGGGGCTGGCCTGAGCCAGGGGGCGCCGACACCCGTCAGTGGGTGCCATGTGCTGGACAGGAAGCGAGGGCTCTGCAGGGCGGGGGATTGCTGAAAGGACCCACTGATGGGCCGGAGGGGTCGGGAGGCCAGTGGGAACTTCCAGATCAGAGCGTCTCTCCCACTTCCACTCTGGCCCCCAGCCCCTCCCGGGCTGCAGCCTCTCACGGGAGAGGACTGCCACCCTTGCCCCCAGCCTTGGGGGCTCTTTCCCCGCAGGTCAGGTGGGGAGGTGGGCGCCGTCTGGGCCAGCCCTGGCCTTGAAGGCCACGAGCAATGGCCAGCAGTCCCCTGGCGCAGTCCGGGGACTCAGCCATCGAGCCAGGCGTGGCGTCCTTACGAGCCCAGGCGCAGCTGTGCTGACTGCGTGTTGGAAGTCCTTCCTGCACGTCAGGGCGCGGGCTTTCCATCGCGGCTGCTGTGAGGGGAGACGGGTGGGGGCTGCTCACGAGTGGCCTGGGCTTCTGGGAGGCTGCGAGATGGCGGCTTGGCATGCGGCCCTGGGCACCGTGGACTGGGACTGGCCGCAGGCTCTGCCTGAGTCCCGCCAGAGGGTTCCCTAGCCTCCCTAGGCTCGCTTTTCTCACTGGAAGATGAAGGTTCCAGCAGAGCCGAGCCAGGAGGTCGTGAGGAGGACGTGTCCAGGTGCCAGGCCACTGGGCCGTGGTCAGAGAGCCTGGGGGCAGGCCCTCCCTGGCGTGGCTGGTTCTCTCCTCCCGTGGCTCACTCTGCCCCCTGCACCCTGTCCTGTGCCAGCATCTTCCGAGCCACTCCGGCCTCAGGCTGCCCTCGGGCAGGAAGGGAGCATGTGGGGGCCGGGGTGTGGTCCACGGGGGCGGGGCCTTCCCTTGGCCGAGCCCGCCATGCCACCTGGAGCTGCCTGGGCCGCCCAGCCTGCCCGGCTGCCCCCGCTCGGGGTTCTGAGCCTCCTGGGGCCTCGAACCCCACAGGAAGTGGGGAAGCCCTCTCCCCAGAAGTGAGTTGGCTTTGCAGTGTGGGGCGTGCAGGGCCCCAGGAGGACTGTGAGCAGAGCTGTGTGGCCTGCGAGTCGCCCGTCCTCGTCCGGCTCTGCGTGGGCACTCTGGGGTCGACGCAGCGTTTTGTTCGTGGCAGGACCGGGACACCCTTCGGCGGGCCTGGGCCCCTCCCGCCCGCGGCTGACTGGTTGCTTCCTGGGAGTCATAGTGGCCAGGGTGACGTGCAGTTCACTCTTCCCTCGAGGCCGAGGGTTTCCCTTTCCCACCCAGGTGGCGGGCTGGGCCTGGGGACACACTGACGAGCCCTGGCAGATCCGGGCCCTGTCTTGTTCTCAGGACTTGGGGCTCAGAGAGGGAGGACCGGCTTTAGTTTGGAAAAAACAAACAGCACGGAACAGTCCTATTCGGGACTGTTGCAGATGGTGTCAAGAACAGGGCCCTGGCCGTGTCACAGGAGCCTTGTTACTTGACGGGACCGTGAGGCGCTCTGTTTCGCTTTGAGGCCAGGGATTCTCTGTGCTTCCAAGGATAGTGGAAGACTCCCCCAGACGAGCGCCTGCCCATCGGCAAGTCTGCCGGCCGTTCTGTCCCTCACCGGAGTCCGCCATGAGCACAGGCCAGGCCCCCTCCGCCCAGCCCGCCTCCTCTCCCAGGCTCCCGCCTGGCCTGCAGACCCCAAGGCTTTCCCCCACACCCAGCCCCTCACGCTCGCGTGCTCCCCCTCCGAGCCCCCAGGAGAGAAGCTTCCGCGTGTGCTGCCCCAGGGAGTGGCCATTAGCTGCAGGCAGCTGCTGAAATTTAAATGGGTTTAAATGCTGGATATGGCACTTCCACATTATATTAAGCTAATGTGGCTCCCTGGCGGCACCCGCTGCATCACCAGCACAGGCATCCCCCGCGGCTGGCGGCTGGGTGTTGGGCCAATACAGACGCTCTGCCGTCACAGAAGGTTCTACTGGACGGTGCTGGCTAAACCATTTGGAACGCCCACCAGCCTCAATCCAGCTTTGGCCTCCTGGGAGGCTCTGCCACCCCACATTACGCAGAGGCAAACGCCGTGCTCGTTTCTCTCTCCCCTAAACGTGGATGAGCTTCCACCCGGCCCCGTGTCCGGGTCTCCATTGAAGTCAGGCAGGCAAAAGGGCCTCCCAGCTCAACAACCTCTGCAGACTCGTCTTCCGGAAAGCAGGCCAGCGTGCAGAGAGGGCTTCGGAGGCACCAGGCGATCTTTGAATGCAGGCTTGTCTGTGGTTGTCAAGATGTCAGGGCAGGGACAGGGAGTGGGCCGGGCCAAGTGGAGATCAGCTTCTTCCAAAAATAGCTTGCTGTGCAGCCTCTCTGGCCAGGGGCACCTGTCCTGTGGGTGGCGGGCGAGGAGAGGCATGTCTGGGCCTGCTGGTTATGGGGGCCTTGGAGGTGGGGGGGGGTGCTGCCCTCCAAGCCACCTTCCCACTGGCGCCGGGCTGTTTCCAGCCGGTGGTTTCCCGTGCGGGGCCTTCCCTTGGCGAGGCCTGGTCTTCTCGAGGGCCTGGAAGGCGCCACCCTAGCTTCCGCGATGGGCATTTCACAATCTGGTCTGCGTGGTACTGAGTGCTCTACAAACACTGGCCCGGCTGCCAGCATTTCCACCTGACCCGCGGCCAGCCAGGCGTGGGGTCAGCATTGACCAGCCGCAAGAGGCCCCCAGCACCATGTGTGGGGCACAGCGGGGAGGAGGGCAGCATCCTGCCCACCTGTCCGAGGACGTCGCTGCTGGCGGCTTCTCTTCTCCATCCGCCCGGCGCCAGCACACCGGACTCCGGGGCCTGGCTGGTGGGGGGGGCAAAGCTGCAGCCCCACCACGAGCAGCGGCCTGACAAGGCCACGACGGTGGCCCTGGGCGACACGATGTGGCTTGAGGGGATGGGCAGGCTGGTGCATTTGTGGGGAAGTTCTGACTCCAAGCCCCTCGCGTTGATGGAAAAGCTGTCGCGGCTTTTCTGGTCTCTGCACGCATGGGAGCTTCCAGCAGACCCGGAGTCCAGACGGGTCTCGGCTGAGGGCATGGGTGAGCCTCTGTGAGGGCCCCCTGAGGGCAGGAGGGCTGTCCCTTGTGTGGGCGCTGCCCGTGCCCGTCTGAGATCACCAGACTGAAGGAAGCCCGGGGCCACCTGCCAGGCTCTGGGAACAGTCTTGGACCCCAGAGAGAGTCTGGCCCGTGGCATGCGCTGTGGGCCGCGAGTGCCTCCACCCCCTGCTGGAGGCCAGGCAGGCAGCATGCAGGTCCCAGAGCCTCGCGCTGCAGGCCGTGGTGCCAGGGGGCGTAGGCTGATGGCCCCCACAGAGGCTGCGGAGCGAGCAGAGGGCCTCTTACCTCTTGGCACAGGTCACGCAGATGGGGGGTGGCCTAGGGTCCACGGGGTTCTCCAGAGACGTCAGGGAGCCAACATGGCACCTTTCAAAGCGACCCCCACAGCATGACGACAGATACACAAGACCCGAACAAGACAGGTGTTTGTGTTTGTGTTTGCAGGCAGCATACAGCATGTGCGGAAAGATGTTCTTTAATCTAGAGCGTGGCTCTGGGTTGGTCACAGAGTTGCCTCTAGAGAGGGGAGGACCTCCGGGCAGAGGCCAGGGTAGAGGGGAGGCCGAGAGTGTCACAGAGTTACTGCGAAAGAGGGAAGGACCTCACGCGCGGATTCCAGGGTCAGAGGGAGCCTGGCCCATCTCGCGTTTTCCTTTCTAGTTAAGCACAATGCAAAAGCAGATGATTTGCAACACCTGGACGTCATAATTAAGTGAACAATACAGGGATTTTGTGGAAGAGGGAACTGAAAGAGATGACGTGTCTATGGCCGTGGCCGTCTTCTGGAACAGGTGAAAGCGGACGGTGAGGATGTTCTAAAGAGGGAAAGAGGGTGACAGCAGTTATAGACATCATGTTACCTTGTTTTGTCCTGGTCCGTCATTCTAGACTACTCTCGTGGACTGTAGACTGCCTAGTTCCCGTTAATGCCAGCCCGGGGACCTGTCCGGTGTCCTGTCAAGTAGACTCCTGTGTGCAGACATACTCTGATCTATGAGCCACATGTGGGGCAAGGAGCACTTACGTGCGAGTCTTGTGTGGTTGGCAGCCCCTGAGCACCCGCGGTGTGGAGCGCCGGGCTGAGGACCCGTGTGCGGGGGCACTCCAGTGTCTGCTCACCCTGTGGGCTTCACGAGGGGCTGGGCCCCTCTGTGACTCAGTTTTCTCCTCTGTGTAATGGGGTTTATGGTGAGTCGCTGCACAGGGTAAGAGTAAGAACAAAAAGAGACACTCCAAGTAAGGAAAGCCCTTTGAGGCCGGTTGCGGTGGGTCACGCCTGTAGTACCTGCACTTTGGGAGGCCGGGACAGGAGGATCACTTGAGCCCAGGAGTTCGAGACCAGTGGGAAACATAGTGAGACCTCTCTACCAAAAAAAAAAAAATTAGGTGTGTGTGGTGGTAGTCCCAGCTACTGGGGAGGCTGAGACAGGAGGCTCGCTTGAGACCAGGAGCTCAAGACCAGTTGGGGAGCCATAGAGAGACCTTTTTTCTACAAAAAATGAAAACATTAGCCGGGTGTGGTGGCACGCACCTGTCGTCCTAGCTACTGGAGAGACTGGGGTGGGAGGACTGCTTGAGCCCAGGAGGTGAAGGCTGCAGTGAGCTGTGATCACGCCACCTCACTCCAGCCTGGGCGACAGAGTGAGATCCTGACTCCAAAAATCAGCAACAACAAAACACACAAAAAGCAAGTGAGGGGCAGAGAGACTCTAGATAGGAAAGCTGACATGTCACCAGTTAGGCCCTAGACGCTCAGCTCCAGAGAAAATCCCGGAGGCCTGCTCATCTGGACAGGAGGGTTTCCACCCGTGCTTCCCGGTGTAGACTTCACCCTCCCCGGGGAGCTGGCTGCCTCCGGGGGAGACCCGCAGATGCTCTCGCAGGTCGGTCTTCTAGGTCAGGCTTGTCACCGCCAGGGTCTGTACCACCCTGGTTCCTTCCAGCAATACCGTCAGGGAAACACGGTCTTTAGGAAGACAGTGCGGGTCCACAGGTTTTCCTTGGTCTTGGAAAGAGTCTTTTGATTCCTGAGGGAACACCGAGGGCTTCCAGGGGCACCTGTGAGGCTTCTGATGGCTCCTGGAAATTCGTGGCTTCTGTGAGTTCATGATTCCTCGAGTCTCTGGCTCCTAGAAATTCAGGGACTCCTTGGAGTTTGTGGCTCCTGGGAATTCGTGGCTGCTTTGAGTTTGTGGTGCCTGGGAATTCAGGGGCTCCTGTGAGTTTGTCACTCCTGGGAGTTGGCTCCTGGGAATTTGGGGGCTGCTGGCCTCCCCAGGGCGAGGGTGCTCCAGCCTTCTTTGCACCTGCCGCACGGCCTGGGGGGACGCCAGTGTCCTCTCTCCCGAGCTCCCCTTTAGCAGGCCCTGTGTTTGTGGAGCAGGGTTGAGTGCTGGGAGGGGAAGGCCGGGGTGAAGCGAAACCTCAAGCTCTGCTCACCAGTGGGTCTCATCGTGGGGTTCCCCGGGGTCTGTCTGGAGAGAGCTGGAAGGTTAGGCTTCTCGTCTCCTCTCTGGGCATGTGGCGCTTACAGCTGGCGCAGTTTACAGCCCGACGGGTTTGGGAAGACGCCTGAGCTGGGGGGTCCTCAGGACCAGCCTGGGAAGGGGGAGGCGCAGGCAGGCTGATGGGCCTGCAGGAGCCCCGGGAGACCTCCGCGCCGCTGGCGTAGAGGGAAGCAAGAGGCGGGGCGGGGCGGGTCGGCTCGAGAGAGGACGCAGTGGCCTCATCGGGACTTTGACCAGACAGAACCTGAGGGTGGAGGAGAGGAGATGAGCAGGGAGAGAGAAAGCGCCGGGGAAGGGGCGCGCCCAGGGTAGGAGAGGAGGGGAGGAGAGTCTGGAAGGAAAAGGCCTCAGTCGAGGAGAGGAGAGCCCCAAAGAGGAGCGGAGTCACTGGCATGGCGGAGGACTGGAATTCCACGGGGAGGAGAACTTGGGCGGGGGACGGCATGGGGGCTTCTCGGGAAGGAGGGCCCCAAGAAGGAGCACCTGGGGAGCAGGGGTCTGGGGGGAGACGCTGGCGAGGTGGTCCCAGGCAGGCGGTCAGGGGCTGAGGTCCTGGGGCGTGGGAGGTTGCCTTCCCGTGCAGAGCCCGCGTGCGTCCGTGGCGGGTCCCTGCGCTGTGGACGCTTCCTCGGGCCACAGGCCCAGGCCTGGGAGCCGCCGGGGCGCCCTCTGTGTCGGACCCAGGTGTGTCCTTGCCCGATCAGGTGTCCAGCTACGGCCCCGCCAGGGGTCACACGCCCTTCTGGCCGCACTCGGCCCTGGGGGTGGGAGTTCCGAAGCTGCGTGTGTCATCTCATCTCCGGCCATCCGTGGGGTGAGCTGGGCTTCCCGCGGGTGTGGCTCCGGGTAGACCAGGAGGTTCGTCAGCCGCGGGAATGTCCTCTGGGCGTCACACCGTGGCCCTGTTGGGGCGTTGGGTGAGGTCTCGTGGGTGTGGCGCCGGCTGTCTGCTCCCCCGGTGACTCTCCCGCAGGGCTGATTGGAGTGTCCCTGCCGGGAGACAAGCCAGGGGTGTGCACGTGCCGCGACATGGCAGGCCCATGCTTGTCACAGGTGTCAACCCTGCGACTGGAGCGTCGGGGGCTGTACGCTGTACGCCAAGAAGGCCCTCGGAGAGCACGGGCTGGATGGCCAGCCTCCACAGCCACGCCGTGCCCGCCAAGCCTGCCCGCAGCCGGCCTCGCCGGCCGGTCGTGACACTCACCCACCTGTGCCCATGGCCGACACTGCTCATCAGTCCTGAGCCCAGACGCGGCCTCCGAGTCTTTCTGAAACCAAGCCCGGTGTCTTCCGGAGCCACTGCCTATCCGTCGGCAGCGCCTCCTTAGGGGGAGCCGATCGGCTGCCCTTGGTTGTGCCCAGGTCCCTTCCTTGGCAGATGAGGGAACGAGGTCCCAAGAGGGGCAGGAAGGGACCTGTACAGACCTCGGGACCAGCACTCAGGTGGTCCGGCTCCAAGTTCATTCCCGTGTGGGGTTCGCTCCCGCCCCAAGACCTGCTTCCGTGCCTGGCTGCGGGCATCACTGGGCGACACGGCCTGGGCAGGCAGAGCCCGCTCCCTGGCTTCAGACAGGCGGATGGCCTGCAGCCGCCCCCCGCCCTGCCCACCGCCTGCCTCTCCAGCCGAGCGGCAGCCCCAGTCGGCCAGCCCTCGTCTGAGTCCGCTCACGGCACCCGCCTGACGCTCGGAGCTGCACGCCTTGTTCTTCCGGTGGAAGGTGTCCCGCCAGGGTGTGTTCACCTGTCATGTGGGATGCGGCCGTGTCTCTGTCGCCGCCCTCCCCGCTTCCCCGTCCGGGCCCCGCGGCCTGACCTGGAAGCCTCAGCCCTGGCCCCCGGCCCTGTCCACCCCCTGTGGACCCCAGCAGGGAGGCCGAAGGCATGTGGGAGCCGTGCTGCCCGTAACGAGAGCATGGAGGGAAGGAGGACTTCTGGTGGTGGCCAGGTGAGGGTGAGTGTAGACACCCGTCAGCCTGGCGGCGGCCAGGCCCTCTCTTCCCACCAGAGGGACTGTCAGGCGGAGGCTGGCCCCCCGGAGGAGCGCGGGTCGTGTGCCCGGCACCGGGTGTGGTGTGGGGACCCTGAGGGGGCGTCAGGGTTATCCTGTGGCCAGAACCAGGCCTGCGTGGTTCTGCGCTCCCACTCGAGGCCCAGAGAGCCCGCACACGGCCTCAGCCCCGCGGCCGTGGCAACAGTCCGTTTTGCTTTTGACCTTGTGGCACGCAGTGTGGGGACGCTGGGTGTGCAGAAGCCAGGGCTGGGGCCCTGCTGAGGGAGAGGGAGTGCTCCCCCTCGGGCGATCTCCCAGCAGGGTGCCCGGTGCCAGCTGCCTCAACCCCTCGCCAGCCACCTGCCGTCCCAGCAGAGGGGCTGTGGCTCCACACATCAGGGTGCTCGTCCAGGTTGGGCCATTGCAGGCCTTGTTGGAGACCCGGGACCACCTCCTTTACAAACTCAACCGGGCCGGGGCCAGGGAAAAACTATTTCCCGTCTCCCAGAGACCTCCATGGACGGGTGCCATCCGTCTCTCAGAGGGCTGTGGACTCCCAACTTTCTGACTGGGGCGGGACCTGGCCGTGCAGAAGGCATGGCCGTGTCCTCAGACGCCAGCCGCATGGGCCCACGGCCCACCACCCCGGGGGCCCAGCAGACTCCTCCCTAAGAGGGCTCGAATGGTGGAGCCTGCCTCTAAGGTGCGAGTTCAAGATGGGCCCCAGGACGCCTTTGCCGTGCCTGGAGCAGCCGATGACGGCAGGTGTTCTCGTGAGGAGGTTTCTTGCTGCCCCCAGGGAGGCAAAGGGGCTCCAGGCTCCTC
>NW_007232380.1:38792-39504 GCF_000164805.1 Carlito syrichta
CACCTGCCTGGCCAGCCGCTGTCCCCGCTAAGAGTAGCTGAGCTGGGGCATTGGACTGCATGCCTGACCCCTCCCCATGGTCCTCTCCCTCCCTGTCGTCTTCCCCCTGCCCCCCGCCTCCCCTACTGTCCCCGTCCCCCTCGCCGATGCCCTCCCGCCCCCTCTCCTGCGCCCCGTCCTCACCGGGACCCCGGCCTCACCCTGGCTCAGCCGCTGCGTGTCTGCACTG
This sequence comes from Carlito syrichta, assembly GCF_000164805.1. Classification (NCBI taxonomy): domain Eukaryota; kingdom Metazoa; phylum Chordata; class Mammalia; order Primates; family Tarsiidae; genus Carlito; species Carlito syrichta. The sequence goes on from NW_007232380.1 coordinate 39,022, forward strand.
CGGCCCGCTTTCCCTTCCTAGCGTTTATTCTAATGGTCACACTGTCGCTCCCACAGAAAGTGAGACTGCAGGTGCCAGGGGACCCGCCGCGCAGACTGACAGGTGTCAGCTTTTGCTGCATTGGCTTCGGATACTCTCTTTTGGAGGTCAAGCGGAGAGGAGGCATCAGATAAATGCTACTTTCCTTCCTCCGGGTGTGTGTGGGGAGTGCCGATGTCTCCTGAGTGGGTGGAATGGGAGGGGGTTTGGGGCGCTGGGCTCAGGTGGGTTGAGAGGTGCCGCAGGGAGGGAGACCAGCGTGGGGCCGGACCGCCCGGGACATGCAGAGGCCGGTGTGGAGCAAGGCGCCCCGGGCTGACCAGAGGCTGGTGTGGGTCTGGCGCCGGGATGGGGCCCAAGAGGGCGCCCTGCACTTCCTCTGGCACCTGCCCCAGACAGGCGGCTGCCCGATGGAGGGGAGCCCGGCCCCCGGGGTGGGGCGCG
>NW_007232380.1:40087-42455 GCF_000164805.1 Carlito syrichta
GTCCCCCACTCCCACCCTGGCCTCCTCTCCGGTCGTCCTCCTGGTCAGTGCCGGCCTCCTGCAGCCCAGGCGGCCGAGGGCCCACAGACCCCTGCTGGAGGGCATGGGCTCCCTTTTGCCGAGAGCGCCATCCCCAGCCCTGGAGACGGGCCGCCTGCCCTTCCTGACACACCCTGCCCCATTTTCACGTGGGCCTGGGCATCCGGGCGGGCACCTTGGGGCTCCCCCGCCGCCCCTCCCTTGTCGCTCCTGGCCCCTGCCGCTCCTGGCCCCGTCCCTCTGCCCCCCATGGCCCCAAGGTCTTCATGCGGCTGCGTCCTCCTGGGCACCTCTGGGGAACCAGGCCCCAGGCCTGCCCTCCGGGTCGCTGGGCGTGTTCTGATGACCCCGCCCTCACATGTGGGTGTTTGCATCTAGCGGCAGGGAAGAGAGTGGAGGGTTGCAGGGGCAGCTGTGGGTGAGCGGGAGGCGCTGGGCACCCGCCCATGTCCCCCAGGACTTAGTCACATGACTGTCCTTGCCAGCAGGGGTGGAGGGCAGCGGGAAAGGTTCTGTGGTGTGTCTAGCTGGTAGACGGCAGGAGTATCCAGGCACAGATGTGGTTTCTGGGGATCTCAGAGGCTCCCGCAGGGGCCAGCAGGCAAACACACAGCCGCAGCTCAGCGCTGAGTTCTTTTTTTTTTTTAATATGAGTTGGAGTCTCACTCTGTCGCCCGGACTGGAGGGCAGTGGCCGCTCCCGGCCACCGCAGCCTCCACCTGCTGGGCTCTGGCAATGCTTCCACCTCAGCCTTTCAGGTAGCTGGAACTACAGGCACGCACTACCACGCATCTCTACGATAAAAAAAGCACTGAATTCTTTATTCCTCTTCGTGGAATTGCGCAGTAGGTCTGTTGTGGTCAAGGGTCCAGGCCTGGAGCAGATTCCTCGAGCCTGAATCTCGGTGCCCTGGGGCAAGTTATTGAACCTCTGTCTGTTTCTGTTTCTTTCTCTGGAGAAGAGGGCAAGACTTGTGTCTACCTCAAAGCAGTTTGACGTGAGAATTAAGGAAATAAGATAGGCCAGGTAAAAATACTTAGCGCCTAACACAAAGTGAGTTCTCATAGAGTGTTATTCTTGGCCAGGCATGGTGACTCATGCCTGTAATCCCAGCACTTTGGGAGGCCTGAGATGGGAGGGTGGCTTGAGCCCAAGAGTTCATGACAAGCTTGGGAAATGTGGTAATCCCTACAACAACAACAAAAAAAAAACTAAGAAATTAGCCAGGCATGTGGTGGCGCGTGCCTGTAGTCCCAGCCACTTGGGAGGCTGAGGCAAGGGCATCCCCTGAGCCCAGGCAGGGGTTGCGGTGAGCCGTGATCGTGCCACTGCACTCCAGCCTGGACCTCCCCTCAGGAATTAGTGTTTCTTTGTTCTCATGCTTCTTCTGGAAAAAGAGTCAAGGCCCTTGTGGATACGTGTGCATAGAACACAATAAGCTTGTGAAAAGGAACACGTGGTGTTGAGGACACCTGGAGACCCATGAGTGGAGATGGCGTCTCCAGTGCCGTGCACAGCGGTGAGGGTCAGAGGTGACCTCCATGCCCAGCGGCAGGAGTGGGCAGGTAGACCATGGCCGATCCAGATTCTGGAATTCTGACCCAATGAGGAATGCTGTTCCTGACATGGAAATTGCCCACCTGCTGCTGTGAAGTGCTGATGTGTCCGTTATATCTTCACACATGGAAGAATGCCCGGAAGAGAGACTCAACCCCCAGTGGCAGAGCTGCTCTGGGGGAGACGATGGTGGCTTAGTCCCTTCTGACCACCCACTGCTTCTGTCATTTCTAGTTCCTCCCTTCAGGAAACATGAGTTACTTTTGCAATGCAGAAATGAAATTTGCAAAATAGGACACGGGCGAGGGAGGGGGGAAATGGGAGTTCAAGTCTGTGCAGGATTTATTTGAAAATGCACTAATTTTAAGAAATCCCGAGTCTGCGTCTGTGTTGCGGCCCAGCGGCTGTGTGTGGACCTGGAAGGCAGTTATTAAATGTCTGAGAGTTGAACTTACAGCATTGAAAATTCATGCGCCAGCCTTTGTGAGACGTCGGCCTTCAGGGAAGTGAAAGTTAATTGCACTGCAGTCTCTGTCTTGTTTGGAATGGGATCCACCGACGACCTGCCCGCACAAGTGTGATCTAAGTAACTGGGATACACTGGGTGGCGATTGTGCAAGAGACCACCCTAGAGTCATGTGTCGGAGCCCAGGAGGGTGGATGGGTGGGTGGATGGATGGGTGGATGGGTGGATGGATGGGTGGATGGGTGGATGGATAAATGGATGGATGAGGGTTGAGGGTGCATGTTTGGATAATGGATAGGTGGGTAG
>NW_007232380.1:42475-48049 GCF_000164805.1 Carlito syrichta
GGGTGAATAAGGCGATGATGAATGGGGGGTGAGGAGGGGTCCTCCCAGGAGGGCCACAAGAGTCATGGCTGCAGTGAAGAGGACGAAGGGTGGCTTTGCAGAGTGGCCTGTGTGGGTGGCCCGTCAGAAGGCCCAGTGGGGCCCTGTCCTGTCCAGGAGGGTTGGGATGGCCCTGGGGAGGGGTCACAGCACAGGTGAGGCGTAAAGAAAACCGGCCCCAAGAAGCTTCCGGAACCCTACGGGCAGCCTGGCCTGAGAGCTTCATGGGCCATCGAGAACTCCCAGCCCCGCCGAGAGTGTCCAAAGCACCCTTCGCCCAGGGAGCTCTGGTCTCCCACAACAAGCGGCCTGTTAATAACGGTCTGTGAAATGCGGGACCCTGAGTCAGGCACGTGCAGACATGCCTGTCCTCTGAACCCTGCCCTCTGTCTCCTCAGATGCAGCTTTTGGACAAGTTTCCCGTTGAAGGTGGTCAGAAGGACCCCAAGCAGAGAATCATCCCCTTCCTCCCAGGTAAACGTTGGCCCCTGGGGACTGAGAGGACCCTGAGCTTGGGCAGGAGGAAGTTAGCCCTTGCCTGGAGCAGGCTGGCCCCAAGCCAGGGTTTCTGGGCAGGGTGGGCCGGAGAACCTGCACTTGAACAGTCCCAGCCGATCGTGGTGACACATGCCTGTCATCCCAGAATTTGGGGAGACTGGGGCAAGAGGATTGCTTGAGTCTAGGAGTTCGAGACCAGCCCGGGCAACATGTCAAGATGTCGTCTCTACAAAAACATCAAAAAACTTGTGGGGTACGGTGGCACGTACCTGTAGTCCCTGTCACTTGGGAGGCTGAGGCTGGAGGATCGCTTGAGCCCCGGAGACTGAGGTTGCAGTAGCCATGACTGTGCCACTACCCTCCAGCCTGAGCAGCAGATTGAGCCCCTGAGTCAAAACCAGTCAGTCAGCCCAACACAGTCCCCCGGGGATGAGGAAGCCCCAGGCGTGGGAGGTGGCTGCCCTGGGATGGGCCTCTCCCCGGACGAGGCCGCCCTGCTGGCCCTGGCTCTGAGGGGGTCCTCGGGCCCCTGGATGTCCAAGCCCTTTTCCCCAGGAGCACAGAGACCCACTTTTGTGAGGCGTGCGCAGTGGCAGGCTGAGCGTTCCCACCGACTCCCGGTCTGACCTCAGCCTCCTCCGGCTGGCCGCTGCCCGGGGCTGGCCCCGTCTGCCTGTCCTCACACGGCAAGTGCCTCGCGTTTTGGGCCATATTTGAGGCCCTGGGTTCTGCGATGCTGTTGGGAGGACACATCTCAGCTTGGGCACAGCCTGTCCGCGGCGCAGTCTCGGGCTTGTGGGCGTCCCGGGGCTGGGTGCGCGTGTCCTCTGCGAAGCGTCCTGCTGTCTCCCTGGGTCAGGCCACCGCTGCGATGGGCTGGAGGTGCTGCCTTTCCCAGGCTCCCTCCATAGCCCCCGGGCCCAGGCACACCGGACCTCTGACCCTGTGGCCGCCGGTGGCTCCACTCGGGGGCGACTCCCACCCGGTCCTCAGAGCAGCGACAGGCACGCCCTCGCCCTGGGTCCTCAGAAACCCTCGGAGCCGCCGTGCAGGTGTGGAGCCAGGGCCGTCCGCGGTGAGGGCCGTGTCGCCGTGGCAGGCCGTGGAGTCGACGGGGCGATATGGGCCCGGCCAGCTGCACACGCGTCTGGAATGTCCAGCGTCGGGGGTGTGGTGACCGTGGGTTGTCCCAGGACGGTCAGAGGCTCTGGTCATTGCCCAGGGCAACATGTCCTGGGGGTAGTGTGAACCTGCCAGGGCCCAGCCTCCAGCATGGAGGGTGCCTGTGTACCGGGGGGAACGGGCCTCCTCTGGCTCCAGGGCGGACGTCCCCTCCTGATCAAGCATCTGTGGGCCAAGCCTGGCGGCCCGGAGGGCAGCCCTCCCTGTGCCCATCCTGGTGTCACTGGACAGGGCTCAGGTGCCAGTGGGGCCTTCACGTGGACGGCCTGGGGCGGCCCAGCAGGGGTGACGGCGAGGCCCGTGTGCCACCCGTGGTGTGACCGTCCCTGAGCTCCCCACTCTCCATCTGGAATCGGGGCCCAGAACGTCCTTTGTGGCTGTCATGAGGCTGACTCGGGCCACTGTGTGGTGGTGCTCTGAGCTGGGCCGGCCTACGGGCTGGACAGACACTGGCCCCGTGCTGACCGTGCTGGGGGTGTGCTGCCGTGGACACCGCACTGCACGTGTCGTCTTCCGCGAGCCGCCCAGCGAGGCTGCTGTCCCCGTTGCACTGTCTAGGAAGCCAGGCCAGGGAGCCTGGTAGACTCACACAAGGCCCCGCCGCCGGGAGATGCCACGGACACCGGAGCACCCGCTCCACCCCCGGGCCCGGCTCCCCACACCCTGTTAGCGAGAGCCGGCAGCCGGGACCTCTCTGAGTGTCCGTTCCAGGCAGATTGTGGTGAGGTTGAAAGACTTCTTACGAGGCCCCCGGCGTCACCCCCGTCCTCCGGTAGATCCTCCGTCTAGGAGCTGCTGGTCAGCCGCCCGCTCCTGGGACGGCCCACCCGGGGCACGCCCAGGCCCCCCACGTGGACCTGCCCGCCCGGGGCCTCCCTGAAGGAGCCCCTTCCCGCCTGGACGTGTGCTCCCCGTTGGCGGTGCTTCCCCCGGCCTCTCTCTGGCTCACTCACTGCCCAGCACTTGCCAAGGGCGGTCGCCGGCCGTGCCACCCCGGCCCCGAGCCCGTCCCTGCCCTGCTCGCTGGGACTCGCCTTGGCTTGGACGTCAGGGAGAGCCGCTGGGAAGAGTCCCGCCAGGAGGCCCCAGGACAAGGACTGTCAGACCGGGAAGGTGCTGCCAGTCTCGGCAGGCCCCCCCGCAGTGGAGCCCGAGGCAGGTCGGGGCACGTGACTCCGAGGGGGTTGGCTGAGAGCTTGATGGGCGGGAGGCTGCGGCAAGAGGCAGGTGGAGGCGCCGGAGGGTGGGTGGCACCGCAGTGCGTTCCTGTCCTGGGAGGCAGCTTCTGGACCGGCCTGGGCCATCCCTGCGGGGCTGCCCCCAGGAGCGCTGGGTGAGCCTGTGCCTCTGCACCCATGCCGTTCAAGCGCGAGGGAGGCGCCAGCTCCCCACTGAGCTCCGCGAGGCCCTTGTGCGTCCTGTCTCCTCGAGGCTGAAGCAGTAGGTGCCCTGTTAAGAGGCGAGGGCCACCCTCCCTCACGGGCATGGACGCCATCACGTGCTCCCGGCACCCCCAGTGCCCCCAGGGCCCTCCTGGCTCACCGCAGGGCGTCATCCCATGTTCTTTTTTTTGAGATGAGGTCTCACTGTGTTGCCCAGGCTGGGCTTGAACTCCTGGACTCCAGCAGTCTCCCGCCTTGGCCTCCCAAGTGCTGGGATTACGGCCATGATCCCCCGCGCCCAGCCTGTCCCCATTTTAGACACGAGTTGGCCGCCCGCCCCCTCCTCCGCTGTGGCCCAGAAGCCGTGAGGTTTGGCCTGAGGTGGCACCCGATGGCCCCTCATGAGTGCCCCGTGGGCGGGCGTGGCCTGACACCCACGGACACAGGTGACCTGTCGGGGCTTCTCGACACCCACACGGGATAATTGGCTTTCTCTGCTGTTAAACAGTTGAGCTTTACTATGTTGATGATGACAAGCTAGCTGCACGGTCCCCGTTAATCATGCCTCGGACAAGATGGGACACTTGTTTTCCTAATCCACAGCAGTGTTTTCCTGGTTGATTTCATTTTTAAATAGACACCGGGTCCCCATATGTCACCCAGGCTGGAGTGCAGTGGCACAGTCATGGCTTGCTGGGCTGAAGCAATCCTCCTGCCTTGCCTCCCGAGTAGCTGGGACTGCAGGCTCCCGGCACCTCACCCTGCCCACAGCATTAAAAAAACCCCACTCTTATTTTGAAGCAAATATCAACTTACAAGAGGCCGCAAACATACGACCTGTAGTGGCCGGTGTCATCCCACTTCCCAGAGTGACCAGTTAGGTCTCCCCTCCACGCCCTGCGGTGACATCTCAGCAGCGGCAGTGGGTCGGCAAAGCCAGGGGGCCAACGTCGGCTCGGCTCGGAAGCCAGACCACGGGCCGGAGGGGCTGCCTGCCTCACGGAGGGGGCATGGGCCCTTCCATAGCAGCCCGCCGGCCTCCACAGTCCGGGGAAACCCCGGCCCGGCCAGGCCTCTGCCCTGCTGCCGGGGCACGCCATACACCAGTAGGCATCCGGAGTGGTGTTCTGCCTAGGAGCCGCGTGGTAAACCCCGTTGCAAAGCAAAGGGTCGCCTTCCCCAGTTCCCGTCCCTCTGCCACCTGAGGCTCTTCCGAGTCTGCTGGAAACAGGGCAGACCCAGAGCTTGGCCTTGGGCTGGCCCCTGTGACCCAGTGGGATCAGCACTCCTGTCGGTGTACTGTCGGTGACTGTGTGTGCTCGGCCGCTCCTGGGCCGGCGAGGTGTGGACCTGGCCGTGGCCCCGGCCTCAGGACCAGCCCCTGACCTGGTGTCCGGATGTCCTCTCCCAAGGCCAGGTCCCTCTTCGCCCCAGGCCAAGACAGGCAGGCACACCCTGGCGTCCCCAGAAGAGGTGCTGTCAGCCAGGCACACTCCCAGCAGAGACGGGACAGTGCCTGCCTGGCTTGACAGGTGAGAGGGCCCGTGGGCAGTTCACACTCCAGGGGAGACGGGTCAGCCACCACTGGGGCCTGACGGAGGTGCGAGAGCTTGCAGGCAGTTCACGCTCCAGGGGAGACAGGACAGTGACTGCCCAGGCTTGACAGGTGAGAGGGCATGTGAGCAGGTCGCACTCCAGGGCAGATGGGTCAGCGACTGCTGGCTTCACAGAGGTGAGAGGGCTCCCGAGCAGTTCACACCCCAGGGGAGACGGGTCAGGGACCACTGGGGCCTGACGGAGGTGCGAGAGCTCGCAGGCAGTTCATGCTCCAGGGGAGACAGGACGGTGACTGCCCGGTCCTGACGGGGCTCAGAGAGCTCCTGGGCAGTTCACACTCTGGTGCAAACGGCCGTGAGGCAGGAGAGGAAGACGGTGGGAGGCAGGCCTGTGGGAGCCCGGGGCAGGACGGGGCTGTGAGCCTGCAGCGGCCTCTGGGATCAAGAGGGCCAGGCGCGCAGGTCCTCTTGGACCTCGCAGGGGGGGAGTCTCCCATGTGTGGGAGGAGGCCCCGGGAGGCTCTGGGCTGTGGATCGCATGGTCACATTGTCATGTGGGTGGGTCCCTCAGGCTGGGTGTGGCAGGTGGCCGGGGAGGGAGATGCGTGGAGGCTGGGTGACCCGGTGGGCCGGTTGGGGGGTGGAGGGCGTGGACGAGCCCAGGCGTGTCCCGAGGGGCAGCTGGAGGCCACATATGGGGGGCATGAGCATGTGGCAGCCCTGGCTGGGACAGCAGGACCCGCGTGGCACCCGCCCCACCCCGCCTGTGGGCTTCCCCACCCCAGACAGCCGGGCCCTCGGGCCTACGGAAGAGGCTTGTGGCCACAGGTCCCTGGAGGAGCCTCTGGGCTCTGGGTGTGCTGGTGTTGGCCTGGTCTCGGGGGCAGGGAGGACACTGAGACGCACTGAGCGGGCAT
>NW_007232380.1:48454-52882 GCF_000164805.1 Carlito syrichta
GGCCCCGCCTGTCCCTGCCACGGGGGCCGGCCTGTGATGCCCGGCAGGCCCCTGCAGCACGTGGGGCTCCCAGGAGCGACAGGCCCAGCTCGATCCCCCGGGCCAGAACACGGGCCAGACAGCCGCTCCACGAGGACGCGCTTGGGCAGATCTCCGGAAGAACTTCCCAAGCCAGAACTTCCCAAGAACTTGCACCCAGGCAGCTGTGGATGCTCCCTGTGCACCTGAGGGGGCTCTGAGTGTGGGCTTGACTCCAGATCCGGGCTCGTGCCTGGGCTGTCTGCTGGGTGCTCGCTGTGAACCAAGACTGCAACCCTGTGCCCGAGGGCGGGCCCCACGGTGCTTCCGGGCTGGGTACCCAGGGCCGGGCAAGCCAGAGGGTTGCATCTCTCCTCAGCAGGCCAGCCGCGGGGGCTCACACCTCAAAGGCCAGGGTGGGAGGATCCCTGGAGACCAGGAGTTCGAGGCCTCGTCTCTACAAAATAGCCAGTAAATAAAGGTCCCAGCTCGGCCTCTCTGCAGCCATGTGGCCTGGGCCAGTTGTGCCCAGCACGTCGGCATACCCGGCACGTCCCCTCTCTATTAAGTACCTGCTGGGGCTGTTGACAGCATCAGACGGGACGCCAACTGCGAGGCACCCAGGAGCCCTCTGTACACAGCGGGGCGTGGTCAGTACTCGAGCCAGGCCCCCACGAAACAGTGAGCATCGCTGGGAGGGCTTGGACCCAGCCGTCTGGACTCTTCCCCGGGGAGGAGTCTCTTCCCGGGTGAGGTTTCTCTGGGTGGGGGAGCAGGACTGGCCACGAATCTCCGTTTTGAAGGTGGCGTGGAACGACGACGTCTGAATTCGTGTCCCCAGCCAGGTCGCAGTCAGGTGGGAAGACAGGCCCTCTTCAGGAGTCTGGTGAGAAAGGCGGGCAAAGCCCCAAGTGAGACGTTCGAGGGGCCCAGTCGCTCTTTAGAAGACCACAGTCATCGCAGCCCGGGCTTCAGAAGGGCAGCCGCGAGGGCGTGGGGGCCAGTGGCTGTCCGGTGACCTGGTGGCCGGGTGCCTCGTCCATGACGGACGGATTTCCCACTCCGGGCCTGTTTCTGACCCGAAAGACGATTCGCCGGTTTAGTGCTCGGAGTCGGCGAGGGCAGCTGGAGGCCTGCGGCTGGCAGGGCCCCTCTCGCGTGGCTGGAGTACTTGCTTCTGGAAGAGAGAGGGCGGGACAGCGGCCACGCCATGTGCCCGGGCCCGCTTCTTCTTGAACCGGCGGTGGGAGGGGCTGCAGTCTGAGGGCTGTGTGTGAGCCTGGAGCTCTCCGCACCCGAAACAGCCACCAGAGCGAACGTCTCCGCCGAGAGTCGAAGCGGCTGCTGGTCGAGCATGTTTCTCCCTGGGTGTTGAACAGAGTCTTTGCAGGACGAGTTGCTTCTTGGGCCCAGACCCGCCGAGCAGAGGAGACTCCAGGCTGGGGGCAGGGCCACCAAGGCCACTCCGCTAGCGAGAGGCAGGCTGGCTTCGAGCCCAGGCCCCTGCACTCCAGACCTACTCGCTTGACTCTCCCCCATGCCCTAGGAGTGCCCGTCTTCGCGGGCTGGCGGAAGAGGAGCTGCCTGGAGGTCCAGCGTAGCATGGGGTGTTTCCTTAGACCTCGTTTCCGGCTTTGCATCTCTTTTTTTTTTTTTTGAATTGGAGTCTCACTATCGCCCAGGCTGGAGTACAGGGGCACGCTCATGGCCACGGCAGCCTCGACCCGCTGGGCTCCGGCGATCCTTCCGCCTCAGCCTTCTGAGTAGCTGGAACCACGGCACATGCCACCAGGCCCGGCTCATTTTTTTAAAACTTCTTGTAGAAACGAGGTCTTGCCAAGTTGCCCAGGCTGGTCTAGAACCCCTGGGCTCAGGCAGTCCCATCGCCTCCACCTCCCTGAGTGCTGGGATGACAGACTTGAGCCGCCACACCTGGCCTGTATCGTTTTTAACACCGGTGCAAGGGCGCTGAGTGCTGGCTTCCTAGTGCAGCGTCGCCTTGGGAAGGTCTCCTCGGGATTTAATTGCTTCTCTGCGCCTTTCACGCTCCCCTGCAGCGGGTGGCAGGGGCTAGAATTGCAGGCAGAGTGCCTGAGGGAAGCCCTGACTTCCAGCGCCAAGTGTGGGATGGCACTGGCGCAGCTACGGCCCCCAGTGGCGACGCAGCAGGAGACCGAAACGTGAGGCAGAAAGAAGTCTCACCGAATCCCTGTGCCACGAAAACCAGGATGCTTTCATCCGGGGCACCCGCTGGGTGGCCTGCCCTTCGGCGAGGGGGAGCCCCCACAGGCCTGCTCTGATGTCCCACTTCTCCAGCCGTGCCCGCCAGCACCTCCTCCTGCCCCGGGATGGTCTTCTGTGCGTGCGTTCAGACCCCCCGCAGGAAGGACAGTCACAGCCCCTCTCTGCGCCTCAGTTTCCGCATCTGTGAAGTGCAAGGATCGGACTTGAGGCTGCCTGGGTTTCCCACAGCCCCAAGCCTTTGTGGCCCACCAGCTGTGAAGACCAAAGGAACAGGCTGGGTGTAGTGGCTCACGCCTGTAACCCTAGCACTCTCGGAGGCTGGGGCTGGAGGATTGCTCGAGCCCAGGAGTTCAAGACCAGCCTAGGCACATGGCGAGACCCTGTCTCTGCTTTAAAAAAAACAAAAAAGAGTCCAAAAGGGTCCAGGCCTGGCGATGGACTCTCATGCAAAGGGAGAACATGTCGGAACAAGGCCTCCCGGCCCTCCTCAAGGCCCGCCGCACTGGAGTGCGGCCGCCTCGCGGACTGGCCTTGTGTCCTTCGCCCCCGTCCCCTCCCCGTGTCCATGGGTGGCACAGAAAGCCCCCCATCTTGAGTGTTCCCCTGCAAATGGCGCCTGCTGGAAGACTGCTGAGAACCAAGGCCTTGACCCTGACCTTGGTCTGGCCTAACTTGGTGAGAGAGTTCTTATCTTGGGTCTGGGGAGGCGGGGGGTCAGCGAGGGATGGCAGGAATTCTGTGGAAACGTCAGCAGACGCATGGTCTGTGAACAGCAGAGCCCCAAATTTCCGGGGCCTGGACGCCGCCGGCGGACACAGACACAGCCGAGCCTGGACAGTGGGCGCGCTGTCCCCACCCTGGTGTTACTTGGGACACGGCTGCCTTGCTGGGGGCGTAGGGAAGCCCCCCTTTCCGGGCCCTGGAAGCACCCTCCTTGCTGCCTCCTCAGCCCCCGGCTCACTGGACCGTCTCTCGCCGAGCTGTCCCTCTAGCGCCGCCTGGCGTCAGCCCTGGCCTTCCATCTGGCGTCATGTGACTTGGAGAAAAGCAGCCATCGTCCCTGAGCTGCGGCTCTCTCCTCTGTGCTTGTGGGACTTAAGAAGCTGGAGCAGCTGAAGAGCAGGGACGCACCCTGGCTTGCCGTGAGGAGCCAGCACGTCTGTGGTTGGATCGACCCCAGCGTCCTCACCCAGCCGCCATCACAGGCCGCGTGGCCCTGGGCGGGTCCCTCAGCTCTCTGTCCTGGTCACCTGCCCGTAAAATGAATGGGCGTGGTGGCCGGACCGAGCCCAGGTCGCCAGTCGTCGTGACGATGAGCCAGCATCACAGACACAGAGCACCTGCCTGGCGCCCGGCATGCTCCGAGGGGACGTTGTCCTGTGCATGCCAGCCCCTCCGTGCTGGGGGAGCCACGGGCAGCGTGGGCGTGATCGTGGTGTGGAGAAGAGGCCAGACCGCAAAATAGCTTGATGGCTTACTGTAGCCAACGTGAGTGATGCACACCAGAGACACCCGAGCCCAGGAGAATGTGAGCCCACCACGGCTGGACGGTGGCGTGGCTTGACGCAGTTTTAGAAGGCCGACGTGGCAAAGACTGTAAACCATTGCATGTGAGGTTTCATCTGTCCTGCCCAGGAAGGTGGGATGTTTTCAAGCGGCGGGGGTGGCTCTCAGGTCATAGGCGGGTCTCAGGGTTTCTTGACTGGCAGCGTGGAGTTCCTGCCTGAGGGATTCTGGGAGCCGGAGGTGGAGGCCTTCCGCCACATGCAGAGATGCAGCCCTGCGCGTGGCCGGCTTCGGGGTCACTGGCCCCACGAGCCTCGGGAGCTGGGAGTCCCTGGAGACGCCTCGCGGGCTGCTGCGCACTGGCCTTCCTTCGTGGCTTGTTCCACGGTGCCACTCAGAGGCGGGCTGGGAGGTGGGCCTCAGCATGTGGGCAGTGGGCGACGAGCCCGCTGGTGAGTCCTCGGCAGGTGCGGGATCGCTCAGGACTTTGGACGTGAGAAGGAAGGGCCAGGCCTGGCCCTTGCTGGGCAGGTGGGCTGCGCTCCGGGGCGGACTCTGCGCGGGCTAGGGGCAGTGTCCCTCCCAAGAGGACGGACGCCCCGTGCCCGTGGCAGGCCGGTGGCTGTGGGGCTGCGCAGACCTGGCCTCGGGGAGCTCTTC
>NW_007232381.1:0-2333 GCF_000164805.1 Carlito syrichta
TAACTGTACCCCACAAAACCATAATAAAAAATACTGATTAATGAAAAAAAAAAATTAAATGTGAGGGTGATGAAATTCATACAGGAGGACTGAGAGGCAAGGGTTTGGCAGTTCCCACTGTCAATACCCTTAAACAATAGATTTGGTCTGAAATGAGGAATGTCATCAGATTTAATAACAATAGCCACTGATATTTATTGAACATTCACTATAAGCTGGCACAGGTCTATGAGTTGTACATGCCTTAACTCACTGAAATACACGTATTCAAAACAATATTAATAAAAGCTCTAGGTAGGCATTAGCTCCCAAACATATAAGATTAACTGCTTAATTATCCATTGCAATAGTGGGGTGATATTAGAACTATTGGAGCCTGGTTCAGGGCACAGCCTGAGATGCTGACTGAATCTACTGCTGTGTTCATGCTTTATGTTGGAGAAGTCTGGGTCAGGAAAGAGATGGGGCTCCAAGCGGTTATAGGAGAAACTAAGGAGCTCGTTACCCACCAGTGAGATCTGCAATCTTTTTACAGTGGTACAGCTGTGGCAATCTGTACTGGTTGAATACAGCCCTACTGGCAGGTGTCAGTCCTGATTCACTTCCACTTATTCAGGAAATTTCACCAAGTGTCACTATCATCTTGGGATGGAGCCTGACATGTGTTTCACAAAATGCAGGATTTCCCCCCACTAATCATCTCTTTCTGCCTGGAAATGTGATGTGTCCTGACTGGAGGCAACCCTGCTGCCTCTTTTAGGGTTTGCAGATTCTAATGTGAGATTCTGATCTTTATAAAAATTGAGGTGGAGCTCAAGAGTTGTCTTTAAGAATATGAAGTTTGCTTCGTTTTATGAGAGGATGGAGCAAAGACTAGTCTCTTTCTGAAATTCCCCTGTTCATCCCTTGTGCTTTTGTGCTCACCCATGGTTAGAGTCATGTTTATTCCAGAAATCTGAACCGAATTGAGCATGCATAAAACTATCATATCAGTTAACGGTGTACAAATATGAAACCATCTGACTTTAAAACCTGGTTAGCAAAGCACCTCCTAAAAATACGGGAACTCCAGTGGGAGAGAGGAAGTTAGTATACATCTAATTTGGGATCTAACCCAAAGGAGAGTACATTTTCATGAACTTTCAGCTGTGTGCCTTGAAATAAGAGTCCTGGGAAGGTCAAATGATCAGAGAATCTCCAAATGGCAGACTGAGCTCTTGATTGGGTTAAGTAATGCTTTGCCTCTACTTTGCCCAAGAGTCCACTGATTCTTTAAATGGACAATCTATTATTAACACTTTAAATAGTAATGTTCAAAATGAAAAACAATTTGTGGAGGCTCACAGCAGCTTCTGGGTTCACCCTCTATCCCTGTTGTGCCTTCCATCCTTTCAGTCATAGGCAAGACTGTGGTTCTTTGTAGCTGCAGCTGCCTCAGCCACTGTCACCCACCTTCATCTCAGCTCTGTAGCCTCAGTCACTTTCAGCAGCAGTCACTCTCCTCTTTGCTGTCCTTACAGTCACTCCATCACAATAGTAGTCACTGCCAGTGGGCAATTGAGGTATTAGGCATTCTGACAAAGCTGTGATAAAGACATGGAAGCCATAACAAAGGATGTCAACTAGCTATGGGGCATAAAGGCTAATTAGAATGCAGGGGGAATGTTGAGAATGGTGATATCAAGGGACATGTGTTGATACTCAAGTAGATGAGTGCACTCATCCTGAGTTTGATGATCCTGCAAAGGCCAAATATGTCTCAGGGAAGATATGTAAACTTGAGATGGTGTAAATGAAAATAAAGAGATAGAAAATGTAGTGAGGGAGCAAAGAACGTCTTGGAGCTCTCCTTTTTGCCTCTAATGGCTTTCACTTGGCAAATGAGAAATCTCTGCTAGCTATTACATATGCTGACTTTATTAACAAAGATAAAAATTTAACCAATCTATAGTAGTTGGGTATTCAGTTAATGCCATATATTATGAATTGAATTGACTGTTCTTAAATTTATATGTTAAAGTCTTGATCCCAGCACTTCAGAACATGACCTTTTAAGGAGGTAGTGTTTTTACAGAAATAACCAAATTAAAATGAGGTCATGGGGTGAGTCTTCATTCAATATGACTGATGTCCTTATAAAAAGGAAGAAAAAAGAAAAAGACATGTATACAGGGAGAATTTCTTTCTTTTTTTTCTTGATTTTAAAGATATGGAGTAAAATTCAGGGTTAGGTATACAAATGTTCATTATGCAGGGACAGTTGATGAGGTGTGCACCTCCCTCCCCTGACAGTTTCCCTCAACTGCCAATCCCATCCCTACCCTGGCAGTTTC
>NW_007232381.1:2980-4683 GCF_000164805.1 Carlito syrichta
TTGCTTTATTAATGATGGCCATTCTTACCAGGGTTAGGTGGTATCTCAATGTGGTTTTGATTTGCGTTTCTCTGATGATGAGTGAAGCTGAGCACTTTTTCATGGGTCTGTTGGCTGCCCATACGTCTTCTATTGAGAAGTGTCTACTGTCTTTTGCCCACTTTTGAATGGGACTGTTTGTTTTTTTCCTTTCAGCGTGTTTTAGTTCCTTGTAGATCTTAGATATTAGGCCTTTGCCAGATATACAGTTGGCAAATATTTTTCCCATTCTGTGGGCTGTCTCCCCTGTCTCTTGATGGTTTCTTTTGCTTTACAGAAGTGTGTCTGTTTGATGAGGTCCCACTTGTCTATCTTATCTCTTATGGTATGGGCACTTAGAGATTTGATCAGGAATTGGTTGCCAGTTCCAATTTCCATAAGGGTGTCTCCTGCATATTCTAAGATTCTTATGCTTTGAGGTTTTACATTTAGGTCTTTGATCCATTTAGCATTAATTTTGTGTGCGGTGATACTAGGTAGGGGTCCTGTTTCAATCTTCTGCATGTGATCAGCCAGTTTTCCCAGCACCATTTACTGAATAGGTTCTCCTTTCCCCAGTGGGTGTTGTTGGAGGCTTTGCCAAAGATGAGTTGGTTGAGAAATTGAAGCTTTGCTTCCAGAAACTCTATCCTGTTCCATTGGTCTATATGCCTGTTCTTGTACCAGTACTAGGCTATTTTGATTATTGTAGCCTTATAGTAAAGTTTGAAGTCTGGAGATGTGATCCCTATTGCTTTTTTTATTTTGCTAAGGATAGTTTTGGCTATTCATCATCATTTATGTTTCCATATGAATTTCTGTATTGATATTTTCAGGTCTGAGAAGAATGATGTTGGTAATTTAATGGTATTACATTGAATCTGTAGATTGCTTTTGGTAGAATAGACAAAGTTAACAATGTTGATTTTTCTTATACATGAGTATAAAATATTTTTCCATTTGTTGTGTCTTCTTGGATTTCTTTGAGCGGTATTTTGTAGTTCTCATTGTAAAGTTATTTCACTTCTCTGGTTAGGAATATGCTGAGGTAATACTTTGTGGTTATTTTGATTGGGATTGTGCTTTTTATTTGGTTCTCCACCTGCTTGTTTTTGGTGTATAAGAATGCAACTGTCTTTTGCATGTTTATTTTGTATCCTGAGACTTTGTCAAAGTCCTTTATCAGAGCAAGCAGGTTTTTGACAGATTCTGTTGGATTTTCGTGGTATAGGATCATATCATCAGCAAAGAAGGATCATTTGACTTCCTATTTTCCTATCTGAATACCTACAGGGAGAATTTCAAGTAAAGATTAAGGCAGAGGTTGGGGGCATGCTTCTATATGCCAAGGAATACCAAATATTGCCATAAAAAGACCAGAATCTACAGAAGTCATGGAATAGATTCTTTCTCACTATCCTCAGAAAGAACCAACACTGCCAATAACTTAATGCCAGACTTCCAGCTTGCAGAACTATGGGACAATAAGTTTCTGTTGCTTAAGCATCCAGTTTGTGGTATTTTGCTATAGCAGTCCTAGCAAACTAACACACCATTAAAATCTTACAAACAGAATCTGCCCCAATATAATCAACATTCTATAAGGATTTCATCAATTTTGAAAAAACTTTATGTTGGTTTCTATCAGGCTCTGTTACAGAAGGGGTATAAAGTCTTCTTTATAG
>NW_007232381.1:4703-5853 GCF_000164805.1 Carlito syrichta
AGTTCCTCATTTTTGACAAATTGTATTTTAAAATAGTAATTTGCTCCTAAATCCTGAAGCTGGAGCTCCTGGAATATTCCAGAGTCAATATTTTTTCTCAAACCAAATGGCATTTCAGCAAATGAAATGTTGACAAAAACAATGAGATCAGCCTAACATAATGCTGATCTTCTCTTCTCTGATGGGGTAGACATGACAGACTGAGTAATGTGTTTGCTTACATAGAAGAAAAGGAAAGAAGTGAATTTTGATCTCAAATACATATGTAGAATCTTAGACCCTCAAAATAGTGAAGATTTGCAAAATACAAACTGAATATTTACAAAAATTGTTTATTTAATGGAATATTAAGAAAACTCAACTGGTACCACATAAATCATGTTCTATAGCTAAAATACAAATAAATCATAAAAACCTTATAAAAGTATTAAATTATTTGTGAACTTAAGAAAGAACTTCAAACAGGGTGCCTGAATGAAACGTATTTGTATACCTAACCCTTAACTGTACCCGACAACATCATAATAAAAACTATTGATTATAAAAAAAAGAATGAACTTCAAACAATTAATGCATGTAAAAATATAATTAAATATGCAAATATTTTAAATTTGATGCATATAATTTTTTGAGATGCTGCTAAAGTGGCATTTAGAGGTAAATATATAGCCTTAAAATATATTTACTTAAAATATAAAACACAAAAATTGAGTTAGTGTTAAACTTTTAGTTAAGTATATATTTTTTTAATTTTAAAGATGTGGGGTAAAATTCAGGATTAGGTATGCAAGCAATCATCATACAGCTAAAGTTTGGGCCTCTCTTTGGTCCACTCTTTGCCTGGTTTGAGATCAGGTACCCTTACTGGTATTATGTACCCATCCCCCTTCCCCGGCAGTTTCCAGCTACTGCCAATCTCTTTCTTATCATATTATGGTAAATGTCCAGGGTCTGCTTATGAGTGAGAACATGCAGTACTCTGTTCTTGGTTTTTGTGATAGATCACTGACTAGACTCTAAATCCATCCAACTTGCTGTGAAGTCCATAATTTTGTCCTTCTTTATGGCTGTGTAATATTCCAATGTGTATATGTATCACATTTTTTATCCAGTCCAATTTCAATGGGTACCATGGTTGGTTCCATGTTTT
>NW_007232381.1:6578-8534 GCF_000164805.1 Carlito syrichta
TTGAGAAACTGAGGTTTTGCTTCCAGAATCTCTATCCTGTTTCATTGGTCTATATACTTGTTCTTTTAGCTAAAGAAATCAAACAAAAGAAGGAAATCAAGGGTATCCAAATAGAAAAAGAAGTTAAGTTATCCTTCTTTGCTGACAATATGATCCTATACCTCAAAAATCCAAGAGAATCTGTCAAAAACCTCCTTGTACTGATAAAGGACTTTGGCAAAGTCTCGGGGTACAATGTAAATGTGCAGAAGACAGTTGCACTGTTATACACCAACAATAAGTAGACAGAATACCAAATAAAAAACACAATCCCATTCACAATAGCCACAATAAAGTTAATATCTCGCATCGTCCTAATCAGAGAGGTGAAAGTCCTTTACAATGAAAACTGCAAAACACTGCTCAAGAAATAAAAAGGACACAAAAAATGGAAATATATTCCATGATCATGGATTTGAAGAATCAACACTGTAAAGAGATCAATCCTGCCAAAGAAAATCTACAGATTCAATGCAATACCCATTAAATTACCAACATCATTCTTCTCAGACCTGAAAACAACAATATAGAAATTCATAGGGAAACATAAACAACCACAAATATCCAAAACAATCCTTAGCAGAAGAAACAAAGCAGGAGGTATAAGACTTCTAGACATTAAACTTTATTGTAAAGCTATAATAATCGAAACAGTTTGCTATTGGCATGAGTAAATCTTATAAAACAGATTAGAGAAGGTCAACTAAGCATATCAACATATTTGTGTTTTATCGTATAAGCTAATGAAAGTGACAAACCTCTAGTAAGTCTGATCAGAAAAGAATCAAAAAGGAGTGTATAGGGACCTTATAATATGGAAATCTTTATTTTGTACAAAATAGTATGCATACAGATGATGTTTTACAAATAATAGAAATAATTACATTATCTCTCTTCAAAGGTGATATGATTCAATACCTAGAAAAGCCTATATATTCACTGAAAGACCTCTAGCATGGATAAATGATTTCAGAAGAGTCCTGGGACACAAAATCAACACTAAAAAGACAGTTGCATTTCTATACACCTACAACATACAAGCTGAGAACCAAATAAATGACAAAATCCCATTAAAAATATCCCCCAATTAATAAAATACCTCTTAATACATCTAACCAAAGAGGTAAAAGATCTCAACGATAAGAACTCCAAATTCTACTAAAATAAATCAAACATGACATGGAATAATAAAAAAAATTCCATGCTCATGGATGGGAATAATTAATGTCAATAAAATGTCCATATTGTCTTAAGCAATATACAGATTCAATACTATCTCTATCAAACTACCAGCATCCTTTTTTACAGATCCAAAAAAACAATGTTTAAATTTATATGGACCAAAAAATAGCCCAAATAGCCAAAGCAATCCTAAGCAAAAAGAGCAAAACAGGAGACATCACACTGTCAGACTTTCAGCTTTGCCACAGGTTATAGTTACCAAAACAGCATGGTACATGGCAAAAGAAGACACATACCAATGAAACAGAATAGAGAATCCAGAAAACAAACCACTGACTAACAACAAACATCTTTCACAAAGTCAACAAACAGAAACACTGAAGCAAGAACACCCTGCTGAATAAATAGTGCTGAAAGAAGTGACTAATATATGTAAAAGACTGAAGCTGGATGCCTACATATTACCATACAAAATCCTGATACCATAATCCATAACTTGATATGGATTAATGGCTTAAAAGTAAGGTCCCAAACTATTGAAATACTAGAAGAAAGCATAAGAAGCACTCCTCTGGAAATCAGCCTAAGCAATTACTTTATCACCAAGTCCTTAAAAGCAAATCTATCACAAACCAAACTTGACAAGAAGAACTAATTAAATTGGAAAACCTCTGTATAGCAAAAGAAATCATCAACAGACTAAATAGACAACTTATAATTCTCCAGTCCATAATA
>NW_007232381.1:8816-12687 GCF_000164805.1 Carlito syrichta
CAAAGAACAAAAAATTGATTTACATTTGACCCAATAGTCTCACTACTGGGTATATCCAAAGGAGCATAAATCATTCTACCAAAAAAAAATCTGCCTTTGTATGTGTATTGCAGCACTTTTGACAATATGAACAACATTGTGCCAACCTAGTGGTCCATCAACAGTGGACTAGAAAAGGAAAATGTGGCACATGTACACTGTGGAATACTACACAGTCAACAAAATCATGTCCTTTGCAGTAACATGAATGCAGATAGAGACCATCATTATAAGTAAGTTATCACAGAAGCAGAACTGAATACATGTTCTCACTTATAAGTTGGAGAAAAACACTGGGTGCACAAGGGAAAAGCAAGTGAAACAACAGACAAAGAGGAAATTTAAAGAAGGAAGAGAAGAAAGAGGGTAAATATTGAAAAACCACCCATGTATACCATGCTCATAGCCTGGGTGATAAGCTCAGTAGAAGCCCAAACTTCCCCATCGTGCAACATACCTATGTAAAAAACTTGTCCATGTTCCCACTGAATCTAAAATTTAACAAAATATAAAATTAAAAATATTGCAAATGACCTTATAAGACTAAATCTGCAATCATTAAAAATTGATAATTTTCTTTAAAAATATATAGATTATATAAAGTTAATCCAAAAAGAAATGAAAATACAGTTAAACCAGTAATCATTGTTAAAAGAAGTAAGAATTTCCAGTTTCCATTTCAGCATGCAAGAATCATGGAAGTCACTACTTCATTTTAGTAGCTAGTAAAAAGCTGATCAAACTGAAAAATCAACTCTTCTTGGGTATCTAAGAAAAGAGAGGACACAGAATAAAACTGTATCCTCAACATTGGAAAGTCAGACAGGTAAATCCAGGGAGTTAGTAAGGGAGGGGCTCACAAATGGAAACTCCCAAAAGAACCTGTTGCAAGTAGAAAAACTTGAACTGTAACTGATGATTTGTTGGAGGCTCAAGTAGACGTACTGACAGTTAAAAACTTCAGCATTGACACATTTATATGAAGGCCTTCATACATTGTCAGTTTCACTTCCAGGAGCTTATGCAATTTTCATAATAAATAATATCTAAGAAAAATTTTCTTGTGTTTACAGCAGGAGGGAAAGAAGAGGAACTATTCTGAAATATGTAGAGCATTCTCTTCTTTAAAAAGCCTCAAGTGTACTAGTTACCCAAAGCCTAACTAGATGTTATGTTATCAGAACCTAACTGATCTGGCAGAAGGAGAATACCAAATTTAGCCCATTCTAGTCATCTTGCACCATCTAAGGGAGAGAAAAACACTGACAAAAACCTGAGAAGTTTACAGTCCACAGGCATTGGCTCACTAAAAGTCTGACCTAAACATAAGACTCTTCCTCTTTCCTTATACATCACAGCCACATTACTAATAGACTATTACTAGCAATCTCCTTTTCCTGTTACATCAGGTTCCCTGTCAAGAAAAATGTACAAATCATACTAAAAGGCAAAAAGCACAACTTGATAAGACAAAGCAAAGATCAGAATCAGGCATGGCATGAATGTTGAGATCATCAGTACAGGAGTTTAAAACAACCATGTTTACAGCAATATGCCAAAAAGCTTTAATGGATACAGTAGACAGTGTAAAAGAACAGATGAACAATGTGAGCAGAGAGGTCATAACTCTAAGAAAGAACCAAAGAAATGCCAGAAATAAAAAGCAGTATACAGAAGTGTTTTTAAAAGTGTCTTTTATGGGTCTATTAGTAGACTGAATATAGCTGAGGATAGAATTTCTGAGATTGAGGATATATCAAGGGAAACATCTAAAACTGAAAAACTCAGGAAACAAACACAAAAAACACAAAAAATAAATTTGAAAAAACTGTTTGATAAACAAAAAGGAGTAAGCTGTACATACAGGGAATACCAAAGGATACAAAGAACAAAACAAAAGTAATATTTGAAACAATAATCCTTAAGAATTTTGCTTAAGTTAATATAAGATATCAAACCATAGATCTGAGAAGCTCAGAGAACATCAACCCGAATAAATGCCAAACCTCAACACATTGTTTTTAAACTGCAGAAAATCTAAGATAAAAAAATTATGAAGGAATCCAGAAAGAGTTTTTTTAAAAAGCTAGTAGATGACCAAAGGTAAGGATTACAACAAACTGCTCCTCAGAAACAAGGCAAACAAGTAGAAAGCACAGTGAAATATTCAAAACATTGGGAGAAGAAAATCACCAATCAAAAATCGCATACCTTATAAAACTGTTCTTTAAATGAGAGGAAAATAAAGCCTGTGACAGACAAACAAAAATTGAGGAAATTTGTTGCTACTCGTCTTACGTTTCTAAGATATTAACAGAAATACTTTAGAGAGGAGAACAATATAGCTCAGAGTCACAGATCTATATAAAGAAAGATCATCAAATAAGGAATAAGTGAAAGTCAAATAAAAACATTTCATATTTCTTATTTTTAACTGATGTAACATAACTTTTAAAAAAATATAATATCAGCAATGTAGTCAATTACAGCTGGCCACTTGTATCTGCAGATTCTGGATCTATGAATGCAACTAGTCATGGAATAAAAGTGTTCAAGTCAAAACCCCCAAAAAAGCACACTATATAAATAATATGAATAAATCAACAGAGTATAACAGCTATTTCATAGCATTTGCATTGTGTTTGGCACACATAGAGATGATTTACATTATACAGCATGATATGTATAGCATGTATGTAAATACTGTACCACACATCATAAGGGACCTGAACATATATTGATTTGGGTCTCTGCTTGCATTCTAGAAACCAGTCCCCTATGGCTATTGAGAAATGATTATGTTTGTGTATATATTGAATATATAGATCTCTATATGTATGTGTGTATACATGCTATGTTTGCTTATATGTATGTGAAATTAATGACGACAGTGATAAAAGAAACAAGAGTGAGGCATTAGGATTATTTTGTTTTTATATGTACTCACATTGCTCATCAAGCTATATGGTGTGGTCATAAATTAGTTGTAAATGTATACAGCAAACTTTAGAAAAAAACATTTAAATAAGTAAAAAGAAAAAATAAGTATAACTGATATGCCAAGAAAAAGAGAAAATGGAACCAATGAAAACTATAAGAGGCAGAAAAATAGTGGAAGACAAAAATAGAAACAATGAACAAGGGCAATAAAATAGGAAACAGTAATAAGTATGGTAGATATATTTTATTCTATTTTATTTTAAAGATATGGGATACAATTCAAGATTAGGTATACAAGTGGCTGCTGTACAGGTAAAGTTTGGGCCTCCCTTTGGTCCCCACTTTGCCTGGTTTGAGATCAGGTACTCTTATTGATATCACATCCCACTCCAACTCAGCAGTATCCCGCTACTGCCAATCCATTTCTTATAGTATTATGGTAAATGTTCAGGGTCTGCTTATGAATGAGAACATGTGGTACTCTTTTCTATGTTTCTTTGATAGATCACTGAGTATTATAGACTGTAAATCTATCTGAGTTTCTGGGAAGTAAATATGTTTGTCCTTCTTTATGGCTGCGTAATATTCTATTGTGTATATGTACCACATTTTTTTGTCCAGTTCAGTTTTGATGGACAGCATGGTTGGTTCCATGTTTTTGCTATTGTGAATAGTGTTGCAATAAACGTGTGTGCAGGTGCCAGGAGCCACAATCACTAGTAAAAGTAAGGTAAAAGAGACCTGAAAACAGGAAAATCACCGGCTGGGAGCAAGGCCCCAGTAAAATGCAGCTATGACGGAGGCAAAGCCCCATGGATCCTGTTGATGGACTTTCCCTAACTTTGAAGGATTGCGTGTATAGGCTTGAGAATATTCCCTCTTTAATTGAGAT
>NW_007232381.1:12707-15155 GCF_000164805.1 Carlito syrichta
TGTGTGCAGGTATTTTTTTCTGTAGAATGATTTGAGTTGCTCTGGGTATATTCCCAGTATGGGGCTTGCTGGATCATATGGAAAGTCAATATCTAGTTCTTTTAGAAATCATCACAGTTTTCGAAAGAGGTTGTGCTAGCTTTCATCCCCATCAGCAGTGTAGAAACATTCCTTTTTCTCCACATCCTCGCCAGCATCTGTTGTTGTTGATTTTATTAATGATGGCCATTCTTACTGGGGTTAAGTGGTATCTCAGCATCGTTTTAATTTGCATTTCTCTGACGATTAATGAGGCTGAGAACTTTTTCATGTGTCTGTTGGCTGCCAATGTATCTTCTATTGAGAAATGTCTATTCATATCTTTTGCCCACTTTTTTTTTTTTGAATTGGAGTCTCACTCTGTCATCCAGGCTGGAGTGCAATGGCACACTCATGGTCACCCCAGCTTCAACCTGCTGGGCTACAGCAATCCTTCCACTTCAGCCTTCCAAATAGCTGGAACTACAGGTGTGTGCTACCACACCCAGCTAATTTTTTATTTATTGGAGAGATGAGGTCTCGCCAAGTTGCTGGGGCTGGTCTCGAACTTACGGGCTCAGGCAATCCATTCACCTCGTCCTCCCAAAGTGCTGGGATTACAGGCTGAGCCACCAAGCCCATTTTTAATGGGGTTGTTTGTTTTTTTCCTTTCAGCATATTTGAGTTACTTGTGAATCCTGGATGTTAGGTCTTTGTCAGATATACAGTTGGCAAACATTATTTCCCATTCTATGGCATGGACACTCGGGGTTTTGCTCAGGAATTGGCTGCCTATTCCACTTTCCATAAGAGTGTCTCCTGCATTTTCTAAAGTTCTTATGGTTTGAGGTTTATGTTTAGGTTTTTGATCCTTTTGGAGCTATTTTTTGTGTATGGTGATAGGAAGAAGCCCTGTTTCAATCTTTTGCATGTGGTCAGACAGTTTTTCCAGAAACATTTACTGAATAGGTTCTCGTCTTTCCAGTGATTGTTGTTGGAGGCTTTGTTGAAGATGAATTGGTTGAGAAATTGAAGTTTTGCTTCCAGAATCTCTACCCTGTTCCATCGGTTCATATGCCTATTTTTGTAACAATATCAGGTTGTTTTGATTATTGTATCCTTATAGTAATGTTTAAAGTCTTGAAGTTTGACATCTCCTGCTTTGTTTCTTTTACTGCGGATCGTTTTGGCTATTCGTGGTCATTTATGTTTCCATATGAATTTCCATATTGTCATTTCCAGGTCTGAGAAGAATGTTGTTAGTAATTTAATGGGTATCGCATTGAATCTGTAGATTGCCTTTGGTAGGATGGACAGCTTAACAATGTTGACTCTTCCTATCCATAAGCGAGAAATATTTTTCCATTTGTTTGTGTCTTCTTGGTTTGCTTTGAGCAGTGTTTTGTAGTTTTCATTGTAAAGATCTTTTACTTCTCTATTTAGGAAGATACTGAGGTATTTAATTTTTTTGTGGTTATCGTGAATGAAACTGTGCTTTTTTATATGGTTCTCTACCTGCTTGTGATTGGTGTCTAAAGAAATGCAAACTGTCTTTTGCACATTTATTTGTTGCCTGAGACTTTGCCAATGTCCTTTATCAGTGCTAGGAGGTTTTTGCCAGATTATCTGGGGTTTTTGAGTTATAGAATCATATTGTCAGCAAAGAGGGGTAACTTAACTTCCTCTTTTCATATTTAGACACCCCTGATTTTTTTCTCTTTTCTAATTGCTCTAGCTAGAACTTCCAACCCAAAGTAGAACAAGAGGGGTGAGAGTAGGATGCCTTATTTTGTTCCTATTTCCAAGGGAAATATTTACAGTTTCTGTTTAGGAAGATATTGGCTGTGGTCTTATTGTAGATGGCACTTTCTTTTTGAGCTATGATTCTTCTATGCCTAGGAGTTTGAGAGTTTTTATCAAGAAGAGATGCTGGATTTTATCCAAAGCTTTTTCTGCATCTAATGACATAATCATGTGGTTCTTGTTTTTACATCTGTGGATGTATTTAATTACATTTATGGTCTTGTGGATATTGAACCAGTCCTGAATCCTGGAGATTAAGCCTACTTGATCATGCTGGAGATGTGTTGTTGGATCTGATGTGCATCTATATTCATTAGGGATATTGGTCTGTAGTTCTCTTTTTTTTTGTTGGCTCTTTGCCCGGTTTGGGTATCAGTCTGGTGTTAACTTCATACAATGATTTGGAGACAATTCTGTCTTTCCCAAACGCCTGGAAAACTTTCAGTAGGATTAGTATCAGCTCCTCCTTGTATATTTTGCAGAATTCCACTGGAAAGTCCTCTGGTCCAGGGCCTTTTTTGTATATAGTTTTCTATGATGGAATCCATCTCCTTGGTTGTTATTGGTCTAAATAGTGTCACAATGTCTTCGTGTTTCAGCTTTGTGAAGTTTTGTAATGTCAGAAAG
>NW_007232382.1:0-6851 GCF_000164805.1 Carlito syrichta
GGGGCGCTGCGGTTGGGGGCGGGGAGGGCGGGAGAGGGGAGGGGCGCGCGGACCCGGGCTCGGCGCGCCCCAGGGGGCGGAAGCTCCGCGGGGTCGCGGCCTGGGCCCCCTCCGGAGGCGGAGCCACCAGCATCAGCAGCCACAGGGGCTGCCACGCCAGGAGCGGCGGGGCCGAGAGCCACCGCCGCGACATGGTACCAAGTCTTTCGGTCGATCCGAAACAGAGAGGTGCCGGCGCGGTACCCTCGGCAGGAGCCAAGCCATTCAGGCAACCGGACCAGAATGGCAGCCCGGCCACACTCGGGCCCTGGGCCACCGCGGGCCCCGCCCCTCACTGTGACACCTTCGCGCACAGAAGCTCTAGGCTCCGCCCCTTCCACGGGCCCACGCCTCCCTGCCCCGTGCCCTCGTCACAGGGCAGAGTTTTGGCTGCAGACCCAGGTGGCCCCAGGACTCCAGCCGCCCGTTTGGGTGCTGGGGGGGGCGCTGGGGGTCGGGGCAGAGCTTCCCAAGCAAGCCAGAGGGCCTCGCCTAGGGGCAGACAGGAGGGCTAGTCCAGTTCTGGCAGCCTAAGCTCTCCCTCCAAGCTGAAATCCCAGAGCTGCTCTTCCTCCTCTTGCCGGTGCTGCTCAGAAAAGCAACTGGCCCGCAAGATGAGCATCAGTTAGGGCTCCATGAGGACACACGTGACCGTTATTTGCCCCAATGCGTTGCCATTTTCACTAAACTTTCAGCATCCTTGGCTCCATGACTGATCATTAATTCACCACTGTTAGGTAGGGGCTGCCAGGGAATCAGTGAAGCGCCGACATTTCCCTAGGGGGGGTTTGGGGACTGGGCAGTTCAGTCTGGGAAGGCTGTGATCCCAGCGCCAGCCCTTGACGCCTGCCTGGGAAGGGGGAGAACTGTAGTCCCACCTGGCCTCTTGACAGCCTCACCCTAGAAGTGACAGCCCGCATTTCAGAGGTCGACCCAGTTATACACATGAAAAAGACACTTAGGACCCTGAAGTCAGCACGGTAGACACTTTTCGTGAAACACGACTAGAACTGGAAGTCAGTTGCGGCCGTCACAGCCCTTTCCTAGCTTACAAGGACTTGTTTAGAGCTTGCCACAACCACCAGCATGTCAACTCCAAGAAAGGCTTCATCTTTATTCCCAGAGCCTGGAGAGTCACAGTTTTAAAACAGAAGTGACTCCAAGACTGGCCTCTCCAAGGGATGGAGCTGTGGCTACAATCAGAATACTGACTGCTTGAGCCCAGGAGTTCAAAACGAACCTGGGCAACCCAGCGACCTGGACATGTTGCTACACGCCCATCACTTGAGCCCAGGAGTTTGAGACAGAGGTGAGTTGTGATTGTGCCACTGTGCTCCATCCTAGGTGACAGAGTGAGATCCTGACTCAAAAAAAACCACACACACAAAACAACAAAAACCCAAAAACCTCTGAGATAAGAAAACTTCCAGGAAAACACTTTTATTTTCTGCTTTTAGAAATCAAAAGAATGCCTCATGATGGGCTGCTACCAGTATATGCTGGAAGTTCTGAACAAGAATTCTGAGTTGATGATCCTTGCTAACTTTATTTCAGAAAATGGTAGGATCGCTGTGGAGAACAGACACAGGGAGGAGATTGCAGATGTCATGAGTGAGGAAGAACCACACGCTTCAGTTCAGGTGTGTGGAGATGGAGGCTCCAGGGTGATGTGGCCTGTGTAGCCATAATTGAAAATGGTCAGCAGGACCTGGGACCGTTGCACGTGTCTTTCTCAGGGAAATGTGACCCTCTGATGCTGCTTTTGAGTGCAGGATATTGCTGGGGCCCTCCTGAAATCCTGGTCCTCGCTCTGACCCCCCACTTGAAGTTTGGAGAGCAGAGCTGAGGACTCTTAGAGCACTACTAGAGTTGTGGACATAGGAGGGGGGTGTCTCACCCACCAGGGGGTCACAACGCAGGGCTGCTTGAACACCAGATTTCTCAGAGCTCTCCTGGAACAGGACTCCAGGGGTGTGGGAAGAAGCAACTGTGGCCTCAGGATGGTCATGCTGCGGCTTTCAGAAACGGTGAGGCCCTTCCAGTGTGACTCGTTTTCTAGATCTCACCATCTGCGTATCCTGGAGGGAATATTTTGCTGGAAACCCTTTCTATAAATCAACTACAGTCACGAGCCACGTAACATTTTGGTTGACGACGAGCCGCATGTGCGATGGTGGTCCCACATGAGTGTAATGGAGACTTATCCAGGTGTACCCTTTTTTAATCTTTTATGCTGTACCTTTACAGTACCGTTTCTGTGTTTTGATACACAGATACTTCCCATCGTGTCCTGGTTGCCTAAGGCATTCAGTACGGTGACGTGCCAGACAGGCTCATAGTCTGGGAACAACGTTGTGCCATACCGTGTGGAAGGCTGCACTGTCGAGGTGTGTGCGGCCACTCCACTGTGTCACATGGTGACAAAATCGCCCAGGGATGTATTTCACAAGCTCCTTCTCACATGGCAGGCAATACACAACTGTCCATGAAAGCCCTTAATTAGAAATTAAGTTGCTCAATTAATTTCTAAAAGAAAATAGTCATTATTACCTACATACAAGGGTTTGTTTTTATTTTTTTGAATTGGAGTCTCACTCTGTCGCCCAGGCTGGAGGGCAGTGGCACAATTCCAGCCACCGCAGCCTCGTCCTGCTGGGCTCCGGTGATCCTTCCACCTCAGCCTTCCAAGTAGCTGGAACTCCAGGCGTGCACCGCCATGCCCAGCTAATTTTTTAAATTTATTTATCGTAGAGACAAGGTCTTGCCAAGTTGTCCGGGCTTGTCTCAAACCCACGAGCTCAGGCAATCCACTCACCTTGGCCTCCCAAAGAGCTGGGATTACAGGCTGGGCTGCCAAGCAAGGCCTAGATTTTTTTTTTCTTTTTTTTTTTTGAATTGGAGTCTCACTCTGTCACCCAGACTGGAGTGCAATGGCCGCTCCCGGCCACCGCAGCCTCGACCTGCTGGGCTCCGGCGATCCTTCCGCCTCAGCCTTCCAAGTAGCCGGAATTACAGGCGCAAGCTACCACGCCCGGCTGATTTTTTGATTTTATTGTAGAAATGAGGTCTCGCCTGCCCAGGCAGGTCTCGAACCTGCGGGCTCAGGCAATCCACTCACCTCAGCCTCCCAAAGGTGCGGAATTACAGGCTGAGCCACTAAAATAATTATTTTAATCCAGTTTAAATAAAACCCATCAGGGAAATGTCAAACCTTAAATCTAGCTACCCAGCCAGGTGCTATGGGTCACGTCTGTAATTCGAGCACTTTGGAAGGCGGAGGTAAGAGGATTGCTTGAGCCCAGGGGTTGAAGACCAACCTGGGCAAATGGTGAGACCTCATCACTACAATAAATAAAAAAAACTTAGCTAGGCATGGTGGCACGTGCCTATAGTTACAGCTACTTGGAAGGCTGAAGCAGCAGGATTGCCTGAGCCCATCAGGTCGAGGCTGCAGTGACCGTGAGCGTGCGACTGCACTCCAGCCTGGGTGACAGGGTGAGACTCTGACTCAAAAAAAAAAGTTGCTGGGCTCGGTGGCTCAGCCTGTAATCCCACGCTTTGGGAGGCCAAGGTGAGTGGATTGCCTGAGCCCATGGGTTCGAGACCCACCTGGGCAACTTGGCGAGACCTCATCTCTACAATAAATCAAAAATTAGCCGGGCGTGGTAGCGTGCGCCTGTAGTTCTAGCTACTTAGAGGTGGAAGGATCGCCGGAGCCCAGCAGGCGAGGCTGTGGTGGTCAGGAGTGGCCACTGCACTCCAGTCTGGTCGACAGAGTGAGATTCCAATTCAAAAAAAAAAAAAAGAAAACCCTCTGCTCCCTTCATGGCATCCCTTGGGCTTTCTTGATCTTGCCAGATCTTCCCTCCTCCCATTTACCATCTCCAAAAGTCCACCTTCCTATGCAGACTAACCCAGAGACCTAGTTTTTTTTTTGGTTTTTTTTTTTTTGAGTTGGAGTCTCACTCTCTTGCCCAGACTGGAGTGCAGTGGTGGCTCCCAGTCACCGCAGCCTCGACCCGCTGGGCTCTGGCGATCCTTCCGCCTCAGCCTTCCAAGTACCTGGAACTGCAGGCGCGTGCTACCACGCCCAGCTGATTTTTGATTTATTGTAGAGATGAGGTCTTGCCAAGTTGCCCAGGTGGTCTCGAGCCCACAGGCTCAGATAACCCACTCACCTCAGCCTCCCAAGACGCGGGATTACAGGCTGAGCCACCGAGCCCAGCTAAGGCCTAGCTCTTATTTAAGCCAAGCTGACCACGAGCAGCTGGGCCTGGAGTTCACGTCTCCACTATTCTGTCCCTTGTGCCTCCAAACAGCCTGTAATGCACAGTGTGGTCTCAAGGACGTACTCATGCCCTCTTCTCCCACACTCAAACCCAGGAGCCCTTCTTAAGCTTCACTGTGCACAATCTCTGGATGAGTCCTCGGGGGTGAGAGGAGGGGAAAGAGGAAGAAGCAGAGGATTTGGAGGGAAAGGACACACCAGACAGATACACCCTCCTGGAGGCCTCTAAAGCACGCACAAACCCAAGACGTGAATGATGGTTAAAAAAATTGGGGTTTTATTGTTTTTGCTAAACAATACTAAAAAAAAAATTATTTTGAAGGCAGGGCTTGAATTATTTAATTTTGATCCATTTATTTAATTAAAAAAAAAGGAAGGGGAAAGAGATCATGGCCAAAAAAATAGTTGTGAACCCCCACCCCACCCCCAGCTCTAGCCAGTTACGTGAGCATCACCCACATCCCCCTCAGTGCCTGCAGCTCCGGCGGGGCATCCTCTGCCCCGTGAGACTCCTGAAGGCACAGGGCAATGGGGGCCAGTTGTCGCTCTCAGCAGGTTGTCACACCAGACAAACTGGTGGGCTAAAGTCCAGAAATTCTTTCCAGGTTTCCTGCTCACTGGCTGAGCACATACAAACTGTCATAAGCTTGTAAAACGTGAGGGGAGTGAGGGGAAGGGCGAAGAGCAGGAGGACAGCAGAAGAGAAACTACAGGTCACCCTAGCTTTTTCCTGGGCTAGTGGCTCTGGATACAGGTTGAAAGAGAAGTCAGGATAGGTGGGCTCCAGGTTTCTTATAAAAGAAAATTGTCCCTCCAGGAGGAGGACTGAGACGTGCCACGCTGCAGAGGCACAGGAGAAAGGGCAGCTGGCTCTCCTGGCTGGAGAGTGCTGAGGAGGCTCTTTTAGTACCATGAAGTAAGACAAAGGCAGAGGGCGAATCCTGAGTTCTGGCCGGACGCAAGACTGGTGTATACACACTAGAGACTCAAAGGCCAGCAGGAACCCTCAAAGCCAACTCCCCTCTGCACACACTGGTTCTACCAAGTGCTGCAGAGACTCTGCTGTGAACTAAATCAAATGAGTTGCCTGGCTATGGGTGGTGGGGAGGGCAGGACGCTTTTATTCTCAGAGGGATGAGGTGGAAGAGCGGCCATGATCTAGTAAAAAGAGACCTGCAAGAAGCAGAAAATATTTAGAGAACATTTTAATATATATTTTCATATATATATTTAAAGTTAAGAAAAATAAAACTAATTCAAGCCATGCCCTGTGCAAAAAAAAGAAAAAAAAAAGGAAAAGAAAAAAAAGAAGACTTTAAAGTGAGACCTGTCTGCTGCTCTGGTCTCAACTTAAGAATCACAGTCAGCTTGTTACTTTTATTTTGGAAGAAAAGATGTAAAAGTTTCTTTCAATCATTCGGAAGGCAAGTGTAGCCACTTATAAAAACAGAATGGCGAGAACAGACAAGGAAAGGAAAGTCGGAAGTACAAGGGCAGAGTGGGCAAGGAATTTTCAAAAATAAAATTAACAAGGTGACTGTTCCACAAGGGGGCTGTGAAAAGGACATGGTGGACCGAAGTCTGTTAGTCAAGTAATGATTCAACTTTAAATTATTCTCTTGTTCTTTTTGTTGGGTGTTTGTTTGTTCAAGTCTAAGATTTGGAAATGCTGACCCTCTGTTAACAAGGGCCAGCAGGACATATAGGATCCCTTCCCTCCCCCGGCCTGCCTCCGCTGAAGCCACACCCACGCCTCCTTGGCGGGATGCTAGAAGAGTCCTCCACGTGTCTGGACTCAGGATGACAGGGCGGCCTCCTTCTGTGGTTGCTGGGCTTGTGAACGCTGCAGGATCTTTTGGCTTTCCACGTCTCTAAAATGTTTTTCAACCTGAAAGAGACCAGGCAACCAAGGTCAGAAAAGGAGTCAACAAAAAGCAGGATCTCCCAACAATCCTGCCAGCCTCAACAGCCCACCCTGGCTGTCCAGCCTATCTGGGCACTTTTGCCCTTGCTGTCCAGCGGCCTCCCCAACAGGGCAGGCAGAAGTCATGTTTCAGCCACACTGTTTGCAATTTTCACTAAGATCGGCTAGAAGAAGGGGAATCTACAAACAAAACTTGAAACACAATGAGGAAGATTATCATGACCCAAACACCTCCTTCTTCCTTTGCCAAGTGCAGAAAGACAAGCTGGCAGGTTACACTTTGACACCAAGAGTGCTGGTCTCTCAACATTCTTGAGAGGAAAAATAAAAGCAGTTTGTTTTTTACAAATGCTATCTCAGTCTAGAAAGTCTGGTGACATACGTAGGGTCAGAGACATGAATAGAAGCTGACTTATACCAAGGGCACCTGCAGCTAAGAAGAACCCAGCAGTCGGGCTCGGTGGCTCAGCCTGTAATCCCACGCTTTGGGAGGCTGAGGTGAGTGGATTGCCTGAGCCCGCAGGTTCGAGACCCGCCCAAGCAACTTGGCGAGACCTCATCTCTACAATAAATCAAAAATTAGCCAGGTGTGGTAGCACG
>NW_007232382.1:6871-9570 GCF_000164805.1 Carlito syrichta
CCTGTAGTTCCAGCTACTTGGAAGGCTGAGGCGGAAGGATCGCCGGAGCCCAGCAGGTCGAGGCTGCGGTAGCCGGGAGTGGCCACTGCACTCCAGTCTGGGTGACAGAGTGAGACTCCAACTCAAAAAAAACAAAAAGAAGAAGAACCCAGCCTGGAATGAGAGCAACTGCTGTGGCTCAACACAACAGAAGGGCCTGCTAAAACCCCACGGCCACGCAGCACAGGAAACAGGGTCAGCCACTTACTTGCCTCCACACCACCCACAGGTCCCAGCCCACAAGAGTGTCCACACCACAGCCACAGAGCCCCATGCGGCAGGGAAGGCAGGGAGGTCAGGCAGGGCTAGGGGCGAGGGCTGGGAGCCACACTCTCTGCTAAGGTGCCAGTCTTGTACTTACTATTTTGCGTACATGGCTCAATGCACTCCCCTCTTTGCCTTTACAGTTTTCCACTTGATATGGGGGTGTAATAACAACTTCTTCCATGACTACGATGTTTTTTTCTTGCCATTTACAGTCTTTAATGCTGGAAGGAGAAGAGAGCTGGTGAAATGTCACCTCTTGGGGGCAACCCACACCTGCTGGCAGATGAATCCAGAACTCCAGAAGGCTGAGCCCAGTTCCCAGTTCATCACACAGTCAACAACTCACAGAGTAGCCAAGGCACATTCTCTGGGCAGCCCTGGTCAGAAGAGCAAGGGAACTCATGCACATCTATTCCAAGAGCCCAGAATTGGTACTCCGAAGCATCAGGGACCTGGAGAACCACACAAATGTGAGGGAGCTTCAGAAGTCCCAGGCAGACTTAGCTACAAATAGACAACCAGACTAAGGCGACTAGATCATCTGAGGGAGCAACCATGGGCAGAGGCTGGCAAACCTTTTCTCTCAAGGTTCACTTAGTAAATATGTCAGACTTTGCGGGCCAGAGTCTAGCACAAAGACAGAACTCTCCCACAGTGGTGCAAAAGCAGCCGCAGGCAACACATCAACAGATGAGCAGATGTGGCCCCAGGCACGGCTCACCCAGCCTCAGCCTGGGGTAAACATCACCTTAGCAAAGCCAGAGAACAAAGTCTCATCTCCCTGTGGGCTGCACTCCACCCCATCCCCCACACCGGGAGCTGCTCCTCTTGAGGACCAGAGCACTGGGCCCCCGCCAGATGGCAAAACCCATTCCAGTTCACACTTGGGGAGCCCCAGGCAGCTGATGCTACCAAGTGAGGTCCTTCACACACCTGTAAATGTTCAGAGACTCACACCACGGGCCTCAAACACTGATGCCAGCTGCTACCTGTGCACCAGCCCTGGTGAACAGGGTAACAGACTTGGAGGGGGAGAGCAAATGTTACAGTTTTCCAGCAGCTAGGGAAGCTAGCAGAGTCAAATAACTGTGGCGAGCAGGTGGCCTTCTGCTCTCCCTAACGCCCTGTGTTCATTCCAATACACTATCGAGACAAATGATATAGATATAACTTCCTCTAAATGAACACTGCATGAGCTTTTAGAGAATGGAATAACAACAACAAATAATAAGAGATAAATAAATTGGGGACTAAATTTCTAAACTAAGGACTGAAATTTCTAAACTAGATCTAAACTAAACTTCTAAACTAGGTCTGAGAGGGACCCTCAAGGACAATCTAATCCAAAACTAAGTTGTATAGACAAATTAAGAGCAGAAGAGACCACTGTCAGTGATCTCACAACTCTCCTGTGTGGGCAGGAGGGCTGGCACAGCACCTCTGGACGCCGGCTACTGCCAGCTGCCAGCTTCTCCGGTGGACACTCGGGAAGCCCACCACCCGAGGCCATGAACCATGAGCCAGCACAGCCAGGGGGCAGCACCCCAGACAAGGCCCCCTCTGCTCCCCGACTCACGTCTTGTGAATGGTCTGGAAGAGCTGCTGGCCCTCTAGGGAGACACCAGCGCTGATTGCATAGGCCTGGCTCAGCTTCTCTTCCTTCTCCGTCCGTGCTTTGCTGGCGAGCTGGGGGAGAGAGGCAGGGTCTCAGAAAGGCATTTGTTGGCACGCCTCCCAACAGCCAGGGCCTCAGTTGAGGAAGCCAGCGGACAGAACCTGTTGCCAGAGATGAAGAGCGAAACAAACCAAAACGCCCACAACATACCCAGACAGTTACTGCCATTCCTGGAAGACATTCCTTCCTTCCAGTCCTGAGGGCCCACCTTGTGCCACAGTCACTGTGCAGGGCCAGAGACACAGCCTGAAGGGGTGGGGCAGACAGGCTATAAACAAGCAGCCAGCAACAGGAGCAGGGCGCCTCAGAGACTAGTCAGCATTAGTGTGACTAGGGGTCATGTGATGGCCAGAGGGAAAAGGTAATGCACACAATTCTGATTCAGGAGGAAAATTAATTACTTTTATCAGCTACTGTGCAGGTTTAAAGATTAACATGTTGGCAGGGCTCGGTGGCTCAGCCTGTAATCCCAGCACTTTGGGAGGCTGAGGCGAGTGGATTGCCTGAGCCCGCGGGTTTGAGACCCACCTCGGCAACTTGGCGAGACCTCGTCTCTACAATAAATCAAAAACTAGCCGGGCGTGGTAGCGTACACCTGTAGTTCTAGCTACCCGGAAGGCTAAGGCGGAAGGATCGCCGGAGCCCAGCAGGTCGAGGCTGCGGTGGCCGGGAGCAGCCACTACACTCCAGTCTGGGCGACAGAGTGAAACCCCAACTC
>NW_007232382.1:9857-34138 GCF_000164805.1 Carlito syrichta
TAAAAAAAAAAAAAAAAAAAAAAAAAAAGATTAACATGCACCACACCTTCATAGACCACCATCACCTGAGCCTACACGGGGAGCCAGGACTCAAGTAAGTCTCACCATGGAAACTGTTCACCTGCTCTGAGTAAGCGAGCATTCTTTGGAGTTCTACAGCATGTCTGTTCCTTCACTGCCCTCTGGTGGAACAATCACAAACCGATCAAAATAAAATCTAGTGAAATAGTGCAGTCCACTAAGATCTGGTGGGTGGCACCCGGTGCATTTCTGGTCCCCACCCCCATATGGAGGTTGCTAGAAATTCTGAAGTACAAATCTGTGTGTAAGACAAAACAAACATGCCAGGCAAGGCTAAAACAAATGAAGACGGGAGGCATCTGCAAGTCCAATAACTGATCTGGAGATTTTTCAGACCCAGGAAAACCAGCAGTCTACTGATGCTGAGCACGACACACTCAGGAACATACGTGAATGCACAATCTGTCTCCAGCTAACTCCTTCCACACAAAGAGGGAAGATACCTCCAGCAGGTTCCTGAAGTGCCCAGATGCTTGGAATCTTTAAACATTCATATTCTACTTTTATAGAATATGATACCTATTATAAGGGGGGAAGCCAAGATACCTGTGTAAGGGGGGAAGCTGCGTGTCTCATTCTGAGTTGGCAAAATGAAGCACTTCACTAAGGCTTAGGTTTGATCATGAAGAGAAAAGCAGGACTTCAATCACGTTGTGGGGAGTCTCCTCCCCCATCCGGGGGTTGTGAGCACAGAAGGGCCAGTGCGGAGGGAAGAAAGGCTCATTCGGCGGTGACAGAGCCAGAATTCCTCGCTCACAGGCCTCTCCAGGACA
This sequence comes from Carlito syrichta, assembly GCF_000164805.1. Lineage (NCBI taxonomy): Eukaryota > Metazoa > Chordata > Mammalia > Primates > Tarsiidae > Carlito > Carlito syrichta. The sequence continues at coordinate 10,712 of NW_007232382.1, forward strand.
TGGACAGACAGATGCAGCAGCAGTATACAAATAATCTTTCGGGCCTGGCTGCCATTCTGGCTTTATAGACAGATGCACAGGACTGCCAGCATTCCAGGCAGTGGCAAACCCAACTGCAGCAAGAAAGCCCCGTGGCTTGGAAGCACTCAGTTTCTATGGAAAGAGAACTGCTGATGGTGTATTTTAAGTAGCAATAAGCAACGCTTATTCAGGCACCAAGAAAACCCTGGTAACAAGGAGTTTCCTTGAGTTTCGCTTAGCAAACAATGTCTTAGAAAATTTGAAGTCTTCAAGGAAAGAAGGAAGAACAAGAAGGGCAGCAGAGCCCCAGGGAGCAGTTGACAACGGTCAGACAGGCGCTAACCTCAGAACAGGCGGGAGGGCCTCGCTTTAAAGGCTCAATCCCTTTTAAAACGTTTATCCCTAGAAACCAAATCCATCTCCCAATGGTGGGTCAGACAAAGCTGCTTCTAATAATGCTTGTGTTGACTAGCTAGGCTGAGTGCTCAAGTATCAAAATGTCCTTCTCACCGACATGGTAGTGCATAAATGTAAGTCACCCCATTTAGAAAGGGAAGAGTTAGCCAGGCTCGGTGGCTCAGCCTGTAATCCCGTGCTTTTGGGAGGCTGAGGTGAGTGGATTGCCTGAGCTCGCGGGTTCAAGACCCGCCTGGGCAGCAAGACCTCATCTCTACAGTAAATCAAAAATTAGCCGGGCGTGGTAGCGCGCGCCTGTAGTTCCAGCTACTTGGAAGGCTGAGGCGGAAGGATCACGGGAGCCCAGGACGAGGCTGCGGTGGCCGGGAGTGGCCACTGCACTCCAGTCTGGGCAACAGAGTGAGACTCCAACTCAAAAAAACAAAAAAAAAGAACGGAACTAACAAATTAAGCTAGAGGGAATACAAAAGCTGGGAGAAGAGCCACTTTTGAATTTTTGCCAGAGGCAGAAATAAAATGGAGGTAAATCGCAGCCAGAAGTGATTATGTAGACAGCCCAAGTAACAATGACACACTCATTAGACAACTATGGCTTCAAAACACACCCTTAGCTGGTTGAAGGTGGGAGTTATCTCAACTGATTGTTCACAGCCACAGGTTGAACCCCTTATTCTACTCTCTCCCCCTTCTCACTACTGCACTTGACTAATCTAAAAAAAATAAAACATGCCCCACCCCATGCAGCCCCATCTCCCCAAAGGCTCTAAAGGCACTTTAGCTCTAACACAGTAGATGATCTCAAGTGTCCACTGGGCACTTGGAAAGGCCAGTAAGCGAGTGCAAGTCGACTGTGAGTGTTTTCACTCACATACACCATTCTCAACCTGCAGTTGTACTCTCAGGTCCCTGCAGACCCTCAACTCCAGCTGCTAGTTTCCAAGCTGCATTCTTGTAGCTATCTGAAAAATGCTTCACCCAGATACTCAGTTGCAGGGTTCTGCTTTCACCAGAAAGTCGGACAAACAGGGTAAACTTCTCCCACAGTGAACCCCATCAGTTAGGCAGGGGGAGAGCGCTCTCATAAAAAAGAATCTAGAAGTGTTTCCTCAATATTGGGGGTCAGAGTAGGGAGAGCACCTTGCTCGTTTTAGACGTGAATATTCATGCAGGACGTGGATAAGCCTTCTTCTGTAAAGCAAATGATTACCACTCCACTCTCAATTTAGTTGCTGTACAAATGTACATTTTCCCACACATCTTTGCAAATGACTGTGTACCTATAAATGGTCCAGTTATTCCAAGTTAGTAAGTTTATGGTTATTGTCAAACCACCAGTGGGCCCCAGTGAAAAAGATGCCCTCAGTAGAGAAGGTGGAGGGATGCCTGTTAGGCTGGGAAGGATCATCATCAGGCATGCAATGTAAAAAAAAAAATTCCATGATTTTTCCTTTCTGAGGAATTTCATATAAAAATGAAATCAGGCCAGGCTCAGTGGCTCAGCCTATAATTCCAGCACTTTGGGAGACCGAGGCAAGGGGACTGCCTTAGCCCACATGTCTGAGAACAGCCCCAGCAACTTGGCGAAACCTTGTCTCTATAGTAAAAAAAGAAATTAGCTGGGCAGAGTAGCGCGCGCATATTGTTCTGGCTACTTGGAAGGCTGAAAAGGAAGGTTCATGGAGCCCAGTAGGTCAGACACTGGGTGGCTGTGAGCGTGCCACTGCACTCCAGCCTGGACAACAGTGAATGCAACTCAAAAAAAAAAATTGATTCATAAACTATGCTGACTAGGCCTCTGGCTGCTTTCACTTAGCATAACAATTCTGAGTTCCACCCACACTGTTTCATTTATCATTAGTTATTTTTTTAAGTTGCTGAGCATCCCACTATGTGGATATAGTACTACCTTTTATTCATTCATTCACTAGTTGATCAACATTTGAACTGTATGGAGTTTTTGGCAATGAACATTCACATACAAGCCTGTGTGTGGACATGTTTTGTTTTTGCACATTAAAAAATTTTTTGCTTTTTTTTTTTTGAGTTGAAGTCTCACTCTGTCGCCCAGACTGGAATGCAGTGGCCGCTCTCAGCCACTGCAGCCTCGACCTGCTGGGCTCCAGCGATCCTTCCGCCTGAGTCTTCCAAGTAGCTGGAACTACAGGCGCGCACTACCACGCCTGGCTTTTTGATTTTTATTGTGGAGATGAGGTCTCGCCAAGTCACCCAGGCAGGTCTCGAACCCGCAGGTTCAGGCAATTCACTCACCTCAGCCTCCCAAGGAGCAGGATTACAGGCTGAACCACTGAGCCCGGCTATTTTTTTGTTTTTAATTGTCCAAACTTACCAAATTTTCAGTACCTATTCATGTGGCCCATGACAATAAACATAGAAACATATAAAGAAAGTTTTGGTTTTTTTTTTAAGTGAGGGTCTCACTCTGTTGCTGAGGCTGGAGCACGATCACAGCTTACTGCAGTCTCAAATTCCTGGGCTTCAGTAATCCTCCTGCCTCAGTCTCTCAAGTAGCTGGAACTACAAGCGTGCACCACTACACTTGGCTAATTTCTTGTATTTTTTGTAGAGATAAGGGTTCGCTATGGTGCCCAGGCTGGTCTTAGAACTCCTGGCCTCAAGCAACCCTTCTGCTTTAGCCCTCCCAAGTGCTGGGATTACAAGTGTGAGGTCTTCGTGTCCAGAAGACATGTTTTCATTTTTTTCCCTTTTGAGTTGGAGTCTCACTCTGTCGCCCAGGCTGGAGTACAGTGGCACACTCATGGCCACCCTAACGTCGACCTGCTGGGCTCTGGCAATTCTTCCACCTCAGTCTTCCAGGTAGCCAGAACTACAGGTACATGCTACCATGCCTAGCTAATTTTTGATTTGTTGTAGAGAATCGGGGTCTCACCAAGTTGACCCGACTGTTCTCAAACCCATGGGCACAGGCAATCCACTTCCCTTGGCCTCCCAAAGTGCTGGGATTACAGGTTGAATCAAGGAGCCCATGTTTATTTTTGTTGGACAGATTCCTAGAAGAAAAATGTCTGGGTCATGTGGTAAGTGTATGTTTAACTTTTAAGGTTAACTATCAAACTGTTTTCTAAAGTGGTTGGACCTTTTTACACTCTCACCAGTAACATATGGTGGTTCTAATTCTGCCACATACTCACCAACACTTGATACTGTTAGTCTTTTTGATCTTAGCCATTTTGGTGAAAGCATGGTTGTTTCTTGTCTGGCATGGTGGCTAATGCCTGTAATCCCAGCACCCTGGGAGGCAGAAGCGAGAGGATTACCTGAGCTCAGCGGTTCGAGACCAACCTGAGCAACATGGTAAGACCTCATCTCTACAATAAATCAAAAAACTTAGCCAGGCGTGGTGGCGCATGCCTGTGGTTCCAGCTACTTGCAAGGCTGACAGGAAAGAATCACCTAAGCCCAGCAGGTTGAGGCTGTGGTGGCCATGAGCATACTACGGCACTCCAGTCTGGGCAACAGAGTGAGACTCCAACTCAAAAAAAAAGAGAAAAAAGAGAAAAAAGCATAGTCATTTCTCATTGTGATTTTATTTATTCATTTTTTTTTTTTTTTGAGTTGGAGTCTCACTCTGTCACCCAGGCTGGAGGGCAGTGGCACGTTCCCGGCTACTGCAGCCTCGACCTGCTGGGCTCCAGCAATCCTTTCCACCTCAGCCTTCCAAGTAGCCGGAACTAGAGGTGCACACTACCACGCCCAGCTAATTTTTTGATTTATTGTAGAGATGAGGTCTCGCCAAGTTGTCCAGGCGGGTCTCGAACCCACGGGCTCAGGCAATCCACTCACCTCAGCCTCCCAAAGGTGTTGGATTACAGGCTAAGGCATCCAGCTCTAACTGTGATTTTAATTTGCATTTCCTTTATGCCTAATGATATCAAGCATTTTATGTGCTTATCTATACATAAGCACATAATTTCTATATCTTTTCCAATACAGCATTTGAAAGCATTTACACATTTTTTTAGCGGGCAGTTTGTCTTATTACTAAATTATATTAGTTCTTTTTATATTCTGGACACAGGTGCTTTATCAGATATGTTTTGCAAATGATTTCTCCCAAAGGCTTTTCATTTTCTTCGTGGAATCTTTTGAGGAGTAAAATTTTAAGCATTTTTTTTCCAAACATTTTATTGTTTTTTAATTTCAGTGAAGGATGCAATTTTTAAAAGTTCAGTGACCATCACTTATAACTGCACTCATTTGCAAGGCCAACATCTAGCTGCTGGCCAAGAAGCATAACCCTATAAACACATGCACATGGCTTACCGGAAATGACCATGCATGGCCACCTGCTCCCCTGCCTCTCCATTCATTCTGAATGACTCCCAGGGAAATCAAAGTTGTGTACTATCAGGGCTTCCTCCTGTGCCCATTTTACGTACAGGCCTCAAGATGGGCAGAGAAGAAAAGTGCATAAACTTGATACCAGAGCAATACTGAAGGCATCTATCTACTCATGCCACTGCAGGGTAGCACAAGTCAGTGATTTAACGAACACTGAGGGCACACATCTCTTCAGTACTCAGCGTCGTGGAGGGGGAAGAGGTAGCCGCCAGAGCAGTACGTAAAATCCCAGCAGTGCGCACTTCATCTTGTTATGGAATCACCAGCTGGGCCACCTTCTTTTCATATACCCAGATCAGGAAGACACAGGTGCCATGGGGAGTCCGGAGGGATTCCTCCTACCAGTAGTAACAAGCGGAGACAGCTGACATAACAAGGGAAGCGAGCATCCGGGGGACCTGCTGGGCATGACCTACTGATCCAGGGAGCCATCTCAGTCGGTCTTCTCCTTACACATGGGTCTTCCAACCAGCTGCCCTCACAGACAGATTGGGAAGTGCTGCAGCTGCTGCCTGTAAGCTGAGGTTCAAGGAATGGCAGACCAGAGTAGCTAAGAACAACTGTTATCCTAAGGGCCCTAACGTGTTCCTTCTGCTTCAAACATGGAGCAGGCTCTTGGAGCCCCCCCAGTCTCAGTAACAGGCTCTTTTCCAAGCTAGGCACAGTGGCTCACACCTGTAATCCCAGCACGTTGGGAGGCTGAGGCAGGATTGTCTGAACCCAATAGTTCAAGACCAGCCTGGGTAACACAGCAAGACTCTGTCTCTACAAAAATAATAATAATAATTCTTTCAAATATCAATATCCCCAAGTCCCCTGGTCCCTAGCTGAAAGTTCCTGTCTGAATGTTCGTAATAAAATACCGTCCCTTACAATTGGGATAATTGAGAACTCAAAAACTACAGTACCCCACTTGAAATTGTATCCTAGAACACATAATGATGAATCCAAGCATCAACCCAACAGGCGAATGGTAGAACCAGAGACGCCTGACAGTAAATACTAAAATTCGAAGATGAGCCAACTGTGGTTGTATGAGACCTTACACCATGCTAGGCACCTAGCTACACAATTTATGTATATTAAACCATTTAATCCTCACAACAATCCCATGAAACAGGTACTGAAATTACTCTCTTAATAGATAGAGAAACCACGGCACAGCTGTTAGGAAACTTACCCACGTTTACCAAGACACAAGTGGCAGACAGCCTGATTCCCAGGCATGTTCTGAACTATTGCACTACATCCAAACTGTTCTAAGAGAAGTCATCCCAACAATTGGTGAAAACAGTTATAAGTCGGAATGCAAAAGAACAAGTTATAAACGGAAGGTATCTTAAGACTCAGTTGCCACCTTCTTTTCTTAGCACCTTATGGCGCTTGCACCAAACAACAGCCCCGCCATAGAGCACACGAGTCTGTGGAGCCCTTCCGTGGAAGGGCCTGTCCTTCACAAAAGGCCCCAGTCTCACCCTAAACCTCAGGGACATCCTTTCTTTCTTTTGTTAAGGGTAATTCACAGGACACTTCGAGGAGAACAGATCCTGTGTGAGAAAGCATTTCAGGCCAAGAAGGACGGGTACATTCCCAGGATCCATCATTTTCTGATGCTCCAAGACTAGAGAAGGGAAGTCAAGCCAGTTTCCTGCGCTCAATGCTGGTATGTTAAGTGCTTATGATGGAAAACACCCTGCAACCCCAAGGGCACATGTTATTGCCTCATCTCCAGGTTTCTGCAGGATACGTGTAAAATCCATCATAGTGCTACCATACAACACAGAACCAGATTCAAGTCAGTCAACACACATTCTAGGCAAAGTTTTATCTTTAATCAAGTTTAAAAGAAAAACTATAAGCCAGCAACATAGATAGTTTGTTAGTTATTTGTAATTATGTCACAAGACACTATTCATAGCTATGACAGACACCTAAAGTCTGGGACACAGAAGAATTTCCTTGAAGAGACCCTGAAACCAAGCAATGCTGTCAAAACTACCACGTGGCTCTGCCACGGAGAACTGACTGAGATGTAAGCTGAAACCTGACCTCAACAACTGATCTCTGAACGCACGCTCAAGTTAGTCTCAAATTAGCCTTCTCACAGGATGGCTGAGAAGTCTAAGGAAGATCCAAAAAAAGCACTAAGTGAGCTGTAAAGCACTGTACAAATAGTAGTTGTTACTATTATAACATTATTATTAGATTGAGTCATTTCAGAAACATCCACATACAGTAATCCAACCTCCCTTTAGCCAATGATCTTATTGCTTTTATCCCCCTACAAAAAAGAAATTTCTTATATGTGTTTAAGGTATACAACATAGTGTTATGAGAGACACATAAGCAAATTAACGTGTCTATCATCTCAGTTACCCATTTTCTGGTGTCTAGAAGAGATGAGAGAGGCCTTAAGTCCTAAAGAAAACATCTTCCAAAAGATAACTAGAACAATAAGGAAAATGCCTTTAACTATCATCAAAAATGGACAGCTAGGGATGGGTACAGGCGCTCAAAACTATAATCCCAACGCTTCAGGCGCTCACAACTATAATCCCAACGCTTCGGGAGGCTGAGGCAGGAGGGTCACTTGAGGCCAGGAGTCGGACGCTGCAGAGAGTTATGATCATGCCACTTCACTCTAGCCTGGGTGACAGGGAGGCTCCACCTGCAGAATAAGAGCTGGTTTTCTTCAGCAACAGGGTCACATGCCGGTGTTTCCTGGCCTCTGGAGAGAGCACAAAAGGCATGGGGAATGGAAGAACCGCCTCCTCGTCCCCAAACAGATTCCGCCTCAGGTTTCTACCTGCCTCTTCCTAGCTGCAGGAACCTAAGCAAGACTCACAGCCCCTCTGAGACTCAGTCCGCATATCTACCCACAGAGCTCACTTCCAGAGGGTTGCCAGCGAAGGGCCATAAGCTGTGTAAGCAGGGCATCTAACACCTGTGCTGGCACTTCCATGATAAGCGGTCACCCTGAGATGTGCACATACCTCAACAATGGGATGTACGCCATAAATGCACACAACTTTTATTTCTGAAATAACAAACAAAAGTCAGGTGTAATTGTGTGTGCCTGTGTCCCAGCTACTCAGGGGGCTGGGAGAGCAGGAATGCTAGAGCCCAGGAGCTCGAGACCAGCCTGGGCAATACAGCAAGACTACGTCAAATAAAAAATAGTTGGATGCAGTGGCTCATGCCTGTAATCCCAGCACTTTGGGAGGTGGAGGCAAGAGGACTGCATGAGCCCAGGGGTTTGAGACCAGCCTGGACAACATGGCAAGACCTCATCTCTACAATAAATAAATAATTAGCCAGGCATGGTGGCGCACACCTATAGTTCCAGCTACTTGGAAAGCTGAGGCAGAAGGATTGCCTGAGACCAGCGGGTCAAGGTTACAGTGGCCATGAGTGTGCCAGGGCACTTCAGCCTGGGCAACAGAGTGAGATTCTGACTCACAAAAACAAAAACAGAAACAAAGTGCTACATAATCTCTGAAAAATACTAGTCTTTAATAGTCTCCTCCTTCCCTTCTGAGAACTAACAACCTCCAGTTCAGCTCAGACAGGAAAGCAGCAGGTTCTAAACTGCAGAGATGGACAAACAGAGCACTCCCAAGTCTGGCTGATTCCCTGAACCCCTGCCCTTTCTCATGGTCCTGCTCCTCAATGCTGGCTACCAGGGGTTAGCAAACCAGAGCCCAGGGGTCAGATCTAGCCAACTGCCTGCTTTAGTTAAGTTAGATCGGAGCGCAGTGAGGCCCTTTAGTCTACACATGGTCTGTGGCTGCTCTGCCACAAAGGCAAGTGGAGTGGTTGTGATGAAGACAGTGTGACCCACAAAGCTCCAAAGATCTACTTCCCGGCCCTCTGTAGAAGACTGCTGCCCCTGTGCTGGGCTGTCGTGGTGCCTTGCTCATACTACCAGCAGTATAACTCCTGCCACAGTTATCACTGAGTTAAACACTGCTGTCCCTCACCACTCCCAACTGTGACATCCCTGAAGGCAAGCCCAATCACCTTGACATTCCTCACACCTGGAAGACAGAGTATGAGAAGCAAGGCAGGTAAAAGGAGAAGAAACAGTGACTGTTAGAGGGTCACAGCCACGACCCCCAAACAGTTCCAGAGGTGAAGTGATTAACAGCAGGTCACACAAGTTATTACCAGTCCAGTTGGAAAAAGAACGTAGTTCTGCTGGGTATAGTGGCTCACACCTGGAATCCCAACACTTTGGGAAGTTGAGGCAGCAAGATCTCAAGGTTAGGCATTCTGGGCCAACCTAGGCAGCACAGCAAGATCCCGCCTCTACTAAAAATTCAAAAGGAAAACCGGTGCCACCTGTAGTCCCAGTTGCCGGGGGCGGGGGAGAGCCGGGAGAGGTAGGCAGGCAGGCTGAAGAAGGAGGATAGCTTGAGCCTAGGAGTTTGAAACTGTAGCAAGCTACAACTGTGCCACTGGACTCCAGCATGGGCAACAGAGGGAGATCCAGACTCAAAAAAAGCATGTGCTTCTTCAGTTGCACACGTCCCATCAGGCCATACTCCTGGTGCAGTGTGAGAGTCTTTCACTTCCCAGCTCAGGTGTAACTGGCTTTGCGTTCCAGGGTAGCTTCTGGTATTGACCTAGGTTGGTCTTCAAAATCTGGTGCCAGAATCTGACTGCACCGCTTGTTTGGGTGTTTTTCTCCCCAAACCTGTCCTCAGCCAGAAAACAGAACCAGTCAAGACGCCCCCTCCTCACACTGAGGAGATACCACCACCAACTCACCCTGGAGTCCTTATTTTGAACAGTCTCTGGATCAAGGAGCCAAAGTACAGAGGTGGTCAAAACAACACACCTATGACTCTTGTCTGCCAGGGTCACTGGGCTCAGCGGCATCCAGGTGGATGCAGAGAAGGCGTCAGGAACTCTGCCCTTGGCCTAGCGGGATTGTCTCCTGGCTGATGTGCCCTACAGCCAGAACAAGTCCTGGCCAGGAGTACCGCACCCCCTCCACGGCTCTGCCAGGCTGACCCCAGAGTTTGAATGCCACAGAATAGGACTTTTTTTTTTTTAGCTGGAGTCTCACTCTGTCGTCCAGGCTGGAGTACAGTGGCACAGTCACTGCAGCCTCAACCTGCTGGGCTCAGGTGACCCTTCTGCCAAAGCCTTCCAAGTAGCTGGAACTACAGGAGCACACCCGGCTAATTTTTTTATTTATTGTAGAGACAGTGTCTCGTCATGTCACTCAGGCTGGTCTTGAACCCCTGAGCTCAGGCAATCTTCTCGCCTCCACTTCCCAAAGTGCTGGGATTACAGGCATGAGACACTGAGCCTGGCGGCCAATGGTTTCTAAAACGGCAATCACTCTCTCTGCCCTCACTGGCCATTACTCACTACTTACCATGCTCCCCCATGCAGCATAATGGGCTATTCCCTCTCCATCTCCCACCAGTAGCTGCATGACACTTCTGTGAGGGAACAGCTGTCTGCTCAGAGCCAGGTACAAACCTTAGAGTGAACTCTCCCCAGAGACTGTGCCATGACCACATACTCAAGCCAAGTGAATCCATGGGTTATATAGCTTCTAGGAAACAGAACAATCAGGTCCTTTTTTTTTTTTTTGAGTCAGAGAGTCACTCTGTCACCCAAACTGGAGTACAATGGCATGCTCACGGCCACCGCAGCCTGGACTTGCTGGACTCAGGTGATCCTTCCGCTTCAGCCACACACAAGCGTGTGCCAACACACCTGGCTAATTTTTTGGCTTATTGTAGAGATGAAGTCTTGCCAAGTTGCCCAGGCTGGTCTCAAGCCCCTGGCCTAGGAAATTCCCTCACCTCCGCCTCTCAAAATGCTGGGATTACAGGTGTGAGCCACTGGGCCCAGGTCAAGATATCACTTAATTCGGTGGCAGCCAACTCACTCCTCAGCAAGTGGTCTTTCCAGGTGATGACAAGTCCCCTATGCTCTTCAACTCTCTTCTTCTTGGCTCCATTTGATCACGCACTACTTGTCAGTAATAGATAAAGGGGAGTAAATGGATAAAAGGGACTGACAAGTCAGTCAGGGCCCCGGTGAGGGGTGACTGCCTAAGCTCTGACTACCTGGGGATCTCCACTGGCCCATGCTCTGTCTCTTTTCCCACTGACTACACCTTTCCCCAATAGCTCCGGAGAAGTGCTCATCCAGCCAGCCAGGCGGGAAGACCCACACCCACCCCATGCACTAGACACATTCATCCAAACAGATGAACAAACCCTTTGGTCTTGGCTGTGTCAGCAGGCCTCTCATAAGAGTCTCAGAGGTAGAAAGCACAGCCTCCTGGTTCTGTGATGGCTAACTCCATCCTCCAGTACTCAGGTAAGTTTTCAGTTAACTATGCCATCTGATAACACCGTCCTGGAAATCCATGTCAATTCTGGTCACGAACAAGAGGTCTCTTTTAAGGCCAGGCATAGTGGCTCACGCTATGATCCCAGCACTTTGGGAGGCCAAGGTGAGAGGATTGCCTGAGTCCAAGAGTCCGAGACCAGCCTGGGCAACTTGGCGAGACCTCATCTCACAATAAATCAAGAAAAATTAGCCAGACATGATGGCACATACCTGTAGTTCCAACTACTTGGAAGGCTGAGGCGGAAAGATTGCCTAAGTCTAGCAGGTCAAGGCTGTGGTGGCTGTGAATGTGCCACTGCACTTCGGTCTGGGTGATAGTGAAACTCTGACTCAAAAAAAAGAGGGGGGGATTGGCAGTAGTAGAAATCTGACGGGGGGGTGCACACCTCAACAAAGGTACCTGCATAATGAGCATTTGTATACCTAACTCTGAATTGTACACCGTATCTTTAAAAGAAAAAAATTAAAAGAAAAAAACTTTATAAAATATTATGTATTAATGGTATCCAATACAATTTTTTTTTTTTTTTTTTTTGGCAACAAGGTCTCACTCTGCTTCTCAGGCTGGGATGCAGTAGTACAATCATGGCTTACTACAGCCTTGACCTCCTCGGCACAAGCAATTCTCCCACCTCAGCCTCCTGAATAGCTGGGACTACAGGCTCCCTAACTTTATTTTTTATAGAGACAAGATCTCACTATGTTGCCCCGACTGGTCTCAAACTCCTGGCCTCAAAGGATTCTCCCAGCTTGGTCTCCCAAAGTGCTGGGATTACAGAAGTGAGCGACCAGTCCCAGCCTCCAGTACAATTTTGATCTTCCTCAATCTTGGGCTGGAAAGTTCCAATTTCCAATTCAGTGTCAGATCTGATGTGGTGAGGCCTGACAAAGTACAGCAGGTGCTCGAATAATGTTATTTAATTCAATGTTGTTTTGTTATCATGTAGACAGGGAAAAAAAAAAAAAACCCAAGTGCCAGCTAGGCCACATTGTGGAGCTGCACATCATCCCATGTCTGCATGGGTTTTCTCTAGGTACTCCAGTTAAAGGCTCACACATTAGATGGCGAGGTGTGCCTTAACTGTCCTGGTCTGAGTGAGTATGAGTGTGCCCTGTGATGAGCTGGTGTCCTGAACAGGGCTAGGTCCTGACTGTGTGCCCTGAGCTGCTGCGACAGGCTCCAGTCATCCTCAACCTTGAACTGGAATAAGCAGATTGGAAAATAAAAGAATGAATCCAAAAGTTCAGTGTGGCACAAGAGGTGGTAGGCAGTGTTCCTTACAATGTTCATTTTGCCAATTTATTTATTCCTTGGATTAACTCACCACCATTACAACTGTAGTCACTCACTAATTCAACAAAAACTGGGTAAATAATTATCTTGTTCATTTGTATTAATCTTTCTTCAATGTATGTGCAGCTCACATTTATTTCAATTTTAATATTAGAAGTGTTTTGACCAGCTTGAGCAACTTGGTGAGACCTCATCTCTACAAACAATTAAAAAAAACAAAGGGTGAGTACAGTGGCTCAAGTCTGTAATCACAGCACTTTGGAAGACCAAGGCGAGAGGACTGCCTGAGCCCAGGGGTTCAGGATTAGGATTAAATGAGATGTCTACCAATTGCTAGTTCTGAGCGTGACACATAAGAACATTAGCCACCGGGCACTGTGGCTCACGCCTGTAATCCCAACACTTTGAGAGGCGGAGGAGGTGAGACGATTGCCTGAGTCCAGGGGTTCTAGAACAGCCTGGGCAACATCGTCTCTATAATAAATCAAAAAATTAGCTGGGCGTGGTGGCACACGCCTGTAGTTCCAGCTACCTGAAAGGCTGAGACAGAAGGATTGCCTGACCCCACTAGGGTCAGACTGCGGTGGCCGTGAGTGTGCCACTGTACTCCAGCCTGGGCAACAGAGTGAGACTCCAACTCAAAAAAAAGAAAAAGAACATTAGCCTCCATACTTCTGGCTGTATAACCTGGAACAGTCACTTAAACTGGTAGCTTGTTTCCTCATTTGTTAAAGACTAAAAGAAAAAAATATGCTGAAGATCATACAGGGTGGCTGAGACACGTCAAAGTTCTTTGTAAACTATAAAGCGATAAAAAACATAAGGTATGGTCCCCAGCAGAGCACACCACAATGCCTTGCACAAAATAGATTTTCAGTAAATGTTTAATAAATGTTACAAAAAGGCAGCCCTGGTTAACGCTGACGTGATACTCACCATCTCCTGGGAGCACTACTAACCCATGAGCAATCTGTCCCCAGAGTTCTAGAAGATGCTGAGTCAATTCAAAGGAACTTTGTTAAAAACACCCCACTTCCCTCCATAAGGCTTGGGGCTCTTGTCTTCAAGCCGTATTTAAGCCTTCCTCTGTGAGGAAGAGAGAGTAAAAGAACGGTAAACAACCTGAACCTCGCATATGAATGGCTTTGGCACACTACTGTAGTTTTTCTGGAATCTTCCTGTCTTCTTACCAGGAGATTCAGAACCCTTTAACAGGGTATAATGTTACTATGGAGAAGAGAGAAGGACAGTCAAGACTTCCCAGTTCTGCAAGCCCACTGCCCTCTCCTCTCCCAAGGCTGCTTCCTACTTCTTGCTGCTGGGGACAGACATAAGACTTCTCAGCCTGAAGAGAACTGTCAGTGAGAGAACTGTCAGTGAGAGCCAAACAGGCCAATTTCCAAGAAGTTGCTAGTTTCTATCTTCTCTAGTTGAGCTGTTATCCCAGCGCTTTGGGAGGTGAGTGGATTGCCTGAGCCCGCGGGTTCGAGACCTGCCTGGGCAGGTGAGACCTCATCTCTACAATAAATCAAAAAAATTAGCCGGGTGTGGTAGCGCACGCCTGTAGTTCCAGCTACTGGAAGGCTGAGGCGGAAGGATCGCCAGAGCCCAGCAGGTCGAGGGTACGGTGGCCGGGAGCGGCCACTGCACTCCAGCCTGGGCGACAGAGTAAGACTCCAACTCAAAAAAAATAAAAAAAGTATTTCCTTTAAAAGACTTTCTCTTCCATTTCCTGCTAGGTCAGGGTGAACGAATAACCAGTTTGTATCAACAGGTCTAATTAAGCAGAGCACAGACTTTTGTCAGCAAGATGCACCAACACATGCTGGCATCTTCCACTGAAGGCACAGGCACAGCAGCGCTTCCCCAGACTGCAGCATCTGGAGCACTCGACAGTTTTCTTCCAGACATCTCAGAGCACTTTAGTTCCCTGCCACATATTTAACCAATCCTCCATCTTAAGAAAACCCCAAGTCCATGCTCTTAAAAATGAGATGAACTTTTCGGGTCTCTCAAGCAACTTGTTAATAAGTGCCCAGACTAGCCTCTCATTGTGTTCAGCAACAGCGCAGCAGGCTTGCTCTCATCCTAAGCAACTCTCCAAGGAGAACGACTCGCAAGGCATCCTGAAAGGCTGGTTTCAAGGGAACGCTGATCTGGCTTACTCATAAACATCTCAGCAAGCGGAAAAATGAATAAATGAAAGCCAAAGATAACCCTCCAACCTAATTTTAGTTTTCAGTTTCTGACTCCTCTTCCCAGTAAGCCTTTTTCAAGATTTGGCAAGCGGGCCACAGAGTAAGAAGTGAAGATTTCTGGTATTCCCCAAGGCATTACTTCCTGCTGCTTCATTGACAGAGTGAGTAAACAGCTAGTTTACAACAATGCCAGCAAACAACTAAAACTGACCAGCAGAAAGCAAAACCCTTGGCCGGGTGCAGTGGCTCACGCCTATAATCCCAGCATTTTGGGAGACCGAGGTTAGAGGATTACCTGAGCTCACGGGTTGGAGACCAGTCTGGGCAACTTGGCAAGACCTCATCTCTACAATAAATCAAACATTAGCCAGATGTGGTGTTGCCACCTGTAGTCCCAGCTACTTGGAAGGCTGAGGTAGAAGGATCACCTAAGCCCGGCAGGCAGAGGTTGCAGTAGCTGTGAGCAGTGTGCCTCTGCACTCCAGCCTGGGCGACAAAGTGAGACTCCGATTCAAAAACAGAAACAAAAAACAGAAAGCAAAACTCTAAAGGCAAAGATAATCTACAAATTAAATGACCAAGGTTATTTATACTTGAGGTCAAAGTTTCCATAAGGAGAATCGCTTGGTAACCGCTCCCTAACAGTCTCCCAACACTCCAGTCCCTCCAAATGGTGGCACTTTTTGGTCACAGGAGAAAAAACGAGTGTCTTTTCAATTTCAGGAAATCAGGCCGGGCTCGGTAGCTCAGCCTGTAATCCCAGCGCTTTGGGAGGCCGAAGTGAGTGGACTGCCTGAGTCTGTGGGTTCGCGACCTGCCTGGGCATCTTGGCGAGACCTCATCTCTACAATAAAACAAAAAAATTAGCCGGGCGTGGTAGCGCGCGCCTGTAGTTCTAGCTACTTGGAAGGCTGAGGTGGAAGGAACGCAGAGCCCAGCAGGTCGAGGCTGTGGTAGCCAGGAGCGTGCCACTGCACTCCAGTCTGGGTGACGGAATGAGACTCCAACTCAAAAAAAAAAAAAAAATCAATTTCAGGAAATCATTCGTCTTTCAGCTTTTTCCTCTGCTACTCACTGCTACAGACTTCACATACCCTGTGAACACCAAAGGATAACTTTGTTTTGCTCTTTAACATAAAGAGCACAAACCATTTCATACACATGTTTTAAAATGTCATGAACTGACAGAAGATCACCCAAAGAACTTCCGTTTTCCAGCAAGGGCTATCTGACTAAGCCAGGGTTTCAAGACTACAGGCTTCCAAGAGTGGGGCATCCTGTGTGTGACCACAGCCTTCAATATGAAACTCAGGCCCCCTAGAGTCTGTCCTTGGCCATTGCTAAAAAACATGCGACCCTTCCCTGGAAGCTGATAAGGGAGCAGACCTGAAGCGACTGCACCCACTCGCCTCAGGTGCCCTCCATGGCTCCAGATGCCCATGTGTTTCCTTGCTCTGCTGAAGTGCAGAGTGCCACATTCCGAGAGAAGAGAACACACATTATTACAAGACTTCTCCGGAGGGGAAAAACTTCCACCACACTAATTCAAGAGACTTAAGGAAAGGCAGCAGCTACTAAAATTGGAGATATAACTTATTCATCTAGCAAATGTGTATTAGACATCTGCCCTGTGCAAGGTTCTGTATATTCAACAGTGAATAAAACAGGTATGGTTCCCATCCCCGTAGAATAAAGCTTAATGAAGCAGACATTAGACAAATCAACAAGTAATATAATTATAATTATAAAAAGGCATGAATAGGATAACCTTGATCTCAATTTGCTCAGGACACACTGATCTACCTGTTGTTCCAATACAAAATAAAAGCACTCCTCTCCACTTTAAAGCCCGTGGGTTCAAGACCCGCCTGGGTAACTTGGTGAGACCTCATCTCTACAATAAATCAAAAAAAATTAGCCGGGCATGGTAGTGCACGCCTGTCATTCCAGCTACTCGGAAGGCTGAGGCGGCAGGATCGCCAGAGCCCAGCAGGTCGAGGCTGCGGTGGCCAGGAGCAGCCACTGCACTCCAGTCTGGGCGACGGAGTGAGACTCCAACTCAAAAAAAATAAATAAATAAAAATGTCCCAGATAGGCCAGGTGCAGCGACTCAAGCCTGTAATCTCAGCACTTTGAGGGCGCATGACAACAGGATTGCCTGAACCCAGGAGTTCGAGACCAGCCTGGACAACATGGTGTGACCTCGTCTCTACAATAAACAAAAAAATTAGCCGGGCGTGGTGGTGCATGCCTGTGGTTCCAGCTACTTGGAAGGCTGAGGTGGGAAGGATCGGATGAGCCCAGCAAGTTAGGCTGCAGTGACTGTGAGCATGTCACTCACTGCACTCTAGCCTGGGATAACTTTGTTTTGGTCTTTAACATAAAGAGCACAAATTATTTCATTGAGACTCCAACTCAAAAAAAAAAAGTCCCAGAAAGTTATACAGTCATCTTAGCTGTGAAGATCAAGGCACTATGAGAGAAAATAAGAGGGGCAAATTACTTTAGCCTGGGTAGTTAGAAAAGACTTCTTGGGGTCATTTAACTGAGTCCTGATGGATGAGGCTCCAGTCATTCTGGAAGGAAAAAAATGTTCCAAGTACAGGCCTTGACAGGGCTTGGGGCATTATCACTGATCGACATGAACTTTGGTTAATTGAACTGAAGAATCAAAAAAGTGATTTGGATGGGCATAGTGACATGTGCCCAGCTACTCAGGAGGCTGAGGCAGGAGAATGTCATAAGCCCAGGAGTTAGAGTCCAGCCTGGGCAACGTAGGGAGATCCTGTCTCTCAAAAAAGAAAAAAATGACTTGGGGGTTCCCAGATTTAAGCATCTAATTGTTAGACCTCAAAGTTCAGACATAAAGACAAAAATGAAACTCTAAGGCAGCAGCTTTCAAACTTTATAGGTCATGAATCCCTCTGAGAATCTGAATAAGACTCCAGGTCCTCAGGCCTGGATATTGATGTGTGCACATATACACAGTTTCAGAAGGTTCACGAGCAACACCACCACCCAAACCCACGGCCACCAGAAGTTCATATATGGACTCCAAGTTTAAAACTTAAGAGTTTTTTTTTTTTAAAGTTCCTTTTCACAAAGGACAAAAGCAAGCTCTCAACTCTATTTGGGCATTAAGATGTCTTAAGATCTATTGAAGGTACCCAGGACTAAAGAGGGAAGCTAAACAGATATAATGTTTTAAAGTAACAGAACAAGCAATTTTACATCATTTTACATCAATAAGAAATTGAAAAACAGACAACAGACAATGTACGTATCACCAAGAGCCGATGCAACCCGTTTCCCACCATCATAGAGAGCCAGACCTGTCCAAGTCCTTACCTTACTAACATTGAGTGATGCTAGGGGAGGAGGGGTTTCTGTTCGGTCATTAATTATTTCCACTTCTGAAACATACTGTAAGTTTATGAGCAAGATGTCTGCATGGTTGGGCTTTCCACTGGAAGAGGGACATTCTGGTGAGAAAATAAAGTTAAGGAAAACAGGGCAAGCAGAGGCACTGACACATCCCAAAAGGGGCACAGAACACACGATTCCGCCAAGGCTTGGTAAAAGGCATGTCAGGAGCAAGAAAGAAGGTCTTACAAGAACCACAGCTCTCCTCAGGAAGCCTGTCACCTTCTTAGTGCCCAAGCCCACAACCAAAAGATCTCAAGCTTTTCAAACCCAAACATGACCCCAAATTGGAAGCCTCATAGTGTTTCTGTCACCTTCTCTACTAGTTTTATGCAGAGGCACCATGTAGTGTTGATGCCTTATGTAGACTGTTTTGAATCTGTGAACCACACAATAGGGCCAGCACTTTCTGTTCTTCGTATAATACTCTATCTGTATAGTGCGCTTTTTACTTTTTCCCATTTTGCAGAGAAGAAAACTACAACACTGGAAAGGAAACCCACTCAAGGTGATCCGACTAGTTAATCCATTCATTCATTCACAGACTCATTCTTCAACCATTTACTGTATGCCAATTAAAAATAGAGTAATTCCTAGTTCTAAGACTCTTCCAACTAAACCACTAATGTAGAATGTCTTGTTTGCTCCAGGTGTAACCTCTCATTAAAAAAAAAATGAGAGCAACTATTCTTGCTGTAATTAGTTTCTGAAGACATCTTCCTAAGCTAGAAATCTACAACTAGTGGTTAAATGAATTAAAATACTTGCCATTCAAAGTCAGCAGACTCAGTAGGAAGCTTCATTTTGAAAGATGCCATAAGGATTACTCCTCAAAAAAACCCAAAAAAACAAAAACCCACCTGTGGCTCAAATAAAAGGGGAAGCATGGCACATTTATTCCAACAAGGAAGTGCTGTTTCCAAGATTGAGTTTCCTGGGGTAATTCAGAAATCACTTCCACCCAAAGAAGCAGGCCACCTTTTCCATTCACTTTAACACTGCCACTTTCAAAAGGCCACCACTATGGAAAAGTCAGGACTGAGCAACAGAAAACGAGAACTCACTGTTTCACCTGTAACCCACACAAGACCCTGCAAAACGTGGCAAGCACTCCCTGGCCCAGGCTTCCAATGCAAACACCCCCTGTTTCCAAATAACTGAGAAGGCCACACATCAGCACAGCCCCCCACCCCACCACGCATACACACGCATCCGCGAAACCAGCCCCTACCCCGAGTCCAGACACAAACTCTTCCCCAAAACAGGCAAGGCCGACTGGGTCCCCATCCCACCGCTCTTTCTTAGGCCAAATCCCATCAGGAGACACTCCCTCCAAATTCCTCACCTTTGCCCTCCCAGCAGTTCCTCGCCCTACACGCCCCCTCCCCATAAGGTAGGTTTTCCTCGCTCCCCCTTTCCATCCGGGCTCCCATCCACCAGCCCCCTCCAACCACCACCCCCCCTGCTGATCCCTGGGCCCCCTCCCACAGCGTCCCTCCCGAAAAGCCATCCGCGTGTCACGAGCCCCTCCGCCCAATGACCCCCGTCCGGGGCCCAGCTCCCGCAAGGGGTGGCAGACAGGGTCCCCGAAGCTGACCGAAGGGCCCGCGGGCGGGGGAGGGGAGCCCGGGGCCGCGCGCATGCGCCCCGGGCGCCGCGGTAGCCGGTCGCCCCTAGGCCCGGAGAGGGCCCCAGCCGCTGCCGACGTCCCCCACCCCCCCACCGCCGCACCTACACGCCGGCCCGGCCTCGGGCTCCACGCAGGGAAGGATACTTAAAGCCAGCATTTTGGACTGGTAGTCGAAGGCTACCACCTCGCCCTGCAGCCGCTGCTCCTGGCACGTCCGGCACGACACCTGGCTCCCGACGCTGAAGTACTCGCCCGGAGGAGCCGCCATCTTGGGAGAGCAGCCGCGGCCGGCGGCGGCGGCGGCAGCAGCGGGCGAAAGCCGGGCCCCCAGTGAGCGCCGCGACGCGACGCACGGAGCGTGCTGGCGTCACACGCCGGGGCGTGGCCTGGCGCCGGGTGGGGCGAGAGCCTAGGTGGACCCGGCTAGAAGAGGAAATGAAGAGGAGTCTGGATGGGAGCGCGTGTGCTGCTGCGGCCGCCGCCTTCGGTGCTTGTGGGGTCCGCTTCGAAGTCAAGGACAAATGGCCTACTACCTGGAATGAAAAGGGGGACAGGGAAAGGAAGGGGAGCTGCAGCCTCATACGTGGACACCTTGCGCACGAGAGATTAATGAATGAACTTTATCAAATAATAGATATGACCCCCATTTTACGATGAGGAATCGGAGGCCCAGAGGACTCAGGAAAACTCGCTCAAGGTGATTATAATGAATTACAAAGTGGTAGTGGAAAGACCATTGGCTGTAGAGCTAGATAAACCGGAATCAAAATCCCAGATCTGCCATTTATTGTGACCTTGAGCAAATTACCTGATCCTGTTTCTTTTCTTTTCTTTTCTTTTTGAGTTGGAGTCTCACTCTGTCACTCAGACTGGAGTGCAGTGGCCGCTCCCGGTCACCGCAGCCTCGACCTGCTGGGCTCCGGCGATCCTTCCGCCTCAGCCTTCCAAGTAGCTGGAACTACAGGCGGGCGCTACCAAATTTTTTGATTTATAGTAGAGATGAGGTCTTGCCAAGTTGCCCAGGCGGGTCCCGAACCCGCGGGCTCAGGCAATCCACTCACCTCAGCCTCCCAAAGGCGCGGGATTACAGGCTGAACCACCGAGCCCGACTTGATCCTGTTTCTTCATCGGCATCTGTATTATCACTTATTGAGCATCTAATAACCCTTTGGGGGTAGGAATCAATATCCTCATTTTACAGGTAATGTCTAAGTCTTAGACCAAATTTGCCCAGAGTCACACAATTAACTAGCAAACAAATGATCTCCCTGTTTCCAAAGACAGTGTTATTTACTGCTATACTATATGAGATAATAATTCCTACCTCATAGAGTAGTTAGGAAGTTTAGGTGAGATAATGTATACACATGCATGGTCTTTAATAAGCGGTAGTGCCCTCATGATCACCCATCACCTTTGAAACTCAAGACACTGCCCCTTCTCCCTCCTTGCCCTCTCCCCCAGAAAACCAAGCAGAAGGCAGGAAGGAGAGCAGTGATACTGACAGAGGGAGCCTTGGGGAAGGGGTTGTGGACCCCCATTAATGTCCCTGTGATACAGAAAACACTGTTTTCTTAACCTTAGGTAAGGTACTGTGCAGATAGGCATTTTCAAGCCCTACCACCACCAACTGCCATCCCTAACCCATCAACCCTCAACATACAGACTTTGGAGCCTCATTTATGACAAACAGATTGACCTTTCTCCAGTCCAGAGGGAGGCAAAGAGCCAGTCTTGGCACTACTTAACCTGAACAAAGTTCAAAAGTATTACCTTGTCCTGCAAGAAGCATAAACTTCCTGGTGTTGGGGGTACAAAATCATTGTAACAGGAATAAAAATTTTGCTCCCTCATGCTTGTTTGAAGAACTTTCATGTCTCTCATTCTTTTTCCGGCCCCCATAACAGGTCAAACGTAATCGCCACTGCACTTTCCCACTTTTTTTGTGGCATTGTGATTATAGATGTTCCAGTACAGCTTCGAGAAGCCGATAGAAAAGGCTTTCTTAGAGGAAGTGAAAGATCTCAGCTAAGACCTGAAGAATTAGCAAGGAAGAGGGTGACCATGCTCCGGGCAGAGGGCACTACATGTGCCAGAATCCCTAGGAGGAGAGAACTTGGCAATTTCAAGGAACATAATGCAGCTCAGAAATACTATTTAGCGGAGTGTAGGGGTGAGCTGATGAAGGTGGAGACCAGAGCCAGGGCAAACTTTCAAAGACTCGGCAAGAAATCTGAGGAGCCTCTTCAACAGCCTTCTAGGCAGGACCTCGCTATAGAATAGCCGAGCTTTCTGTTTTCTGTGCGTTCCAAACTTTGTCTTGGCGTGTGCCCCTCCTCTTCCCATACCAACACTTACTATCTCTGGGGACTTGGTATGGCAGGATGGAAGGGGGCGGGGGAGGCAACGCTAGAACTGGGAGAAAGTGTGACTTTGCGCTGCATGTGAAAATCTGCGTCTTCAGGGAAGATCCCTCAAAATCAGAGACATCTGTCAGTCTCCGATTTAACATCGGATGAATTAAAGCGGGAGAGCCTTGGGCTTGGGTAGGAGGGCGTGCACGGATTAGCGGTGTAAGCTCCCGCTTCAGCCCTCAGGAAGAGGGAGTGCGCTAGCCTCCTCTCCAGGAGAGCTCGGATTTGGGCTTTTTTCTTTTTTTTTTTTTTTGGTGGGTAGCGCGGTAGTGGAGGAGAGGTCCGGTCTGGAAAGAATCCCGGGTCCGGCGATTACACATCCGCCTCCGCAGCAGCAGAGCAGAGACACTAGGCGCGCCGCCGCCCGCCAGCCCGTCAGCCCCCTGACCCGGAACCGCAGCGGTGCCACCACTCGCCGGCTGCCCACGTGCAGGCAACAGCGGCCACGTGGGGGCCCTGAGGAAACGCCTTCGAAGAAGTTTGTCCCCTTCGCTGCCCCGTAGGGAGGAAGGCGGGGCGGGCGCCGGAGGAAACAGCGGCTGAGGGCGTGGCGCGCACGAGCTGGGACGGCCGGGGGCGGGGCTTGGAACCGAGCACGCGCGGGGAGGGCGGGGCCTGGGGCTCGCCAGGGTGGGCTTCGGAGGGGTGCAGGTAGACGCTGGAGGCGCTTCGCCGTCGCCTGGCCTCCCCGGCTTTCGCCCTTGAGCAAGCCCCGGCCGGCCGGCCGCCGGGTCGCCATGGAGTCCACGCTGGGCGCGGGCATCGCCATGGCCGAGGCGCTGCAGAACCAGCTGCCCTGGCTGGAGAGCGTGTGGCTGTGGGTCACCTTTCTGGGCGATCCCAAGATCCTCTTTCTGTTCTACTTCCCCGCGGCCTACTATGCCTCTCGTCGCGTGGGCGTCGCGGTGCTCTGGATCAGCCTCATCACCGAGTGGCTCAACCTCGTCTTCAAGTGGTGAGACAGCGAAGCCCTCCGGCATTCCAGTCCCCACCCCCGAGGGCCCTGAGTCCCGTGTAAGCCCTGGCCTCTCTCGGCAGCTGAGTCGAGGGCCTTCTCACCCCTTCTCCGTAGACCCTGGTTTTCCGTTTTGAGCATCTTTGTGCATCTTGGACTCAGACCGCAGAGTCCTTCCCTCCTACCTCTTATACCGGTGTTCCCCACACTGCCAGGATCGGAGTAGTCACCCAGGGGGCGTGTCTAAAATGCAAATACCCCATCCCCACCTCAGACCTACTGATTTCGAAACTCCAGGGAAGGGGCTGGGAATCTGT